>NW_022437096.1:1021099-1125663 GCF_009761245.1 Sapajus apella
TGTGTGTGTGTGTGTGTGTGTGTGTGTGTGTGTGTGTGTGTGTGTGTGTGTGTGTGTGTGTGTGTGTGTGTGTGTGTCTGTGTGTGTGTGTCTGTGTGTGTGTCTGTGTGTATGGATGTGTGAACTGTAGATACAGAATGTGAGTATCTGGAGATCAGCTGGGGAAGACACAACTGTCACACCACGAAAAGATCCAAAGAAAACTGGGATAGTGTAACAATAGTATAAAAAATAAAAATAGTAAAAAAAAAATACATAACAGGAGAAATAAGATATTAAACACAAGAAATAAAAACTATGAACAGGATGGAAACTTGAGCAATCACAAGAGAAGTGGATAGTTTTTTCTGTTGAGAAATAAAGAGGAAGACTCACCTCTGATGATACACGTCACATGGCATCCATGAAAGAAACAATTTCAATTAAGAGAAGCTATTTACAAGCAATGCAAGCAAAAGGGTGCATCTGAGAAATAGAAAGAGAGCATGCAAAGAACCAATAAGGAAGTAACCCCACGGAAAACGAGGCTCAGCCCATAAACGCTCAGTCCCTGGAGGGCGAGGCCTGTGGCAGCACATGCAGAAAAGGTGGCCCAGATCCTTAGTAATGAGAGAAACGCTCTGGTCTCCCCCGACCTCCACTTCCAGCTGCAGGGAAGCTGCCAGGCTGCAGGCTGCTCTCCGAGGCTCATTTCGGAAGAACCTGTTCTCTGGGCTTCTCGAAGTGAGCCGGCCACCTCTAAGCCACCCCTGAGGGGGCATCAGAGCCCAGCAGGCCCAGGGGTGAGGACGCCTCTTGTGTCTGGGGTCCTCGCCTGCCGCCAGGCGGCTCCCAAATGCTGAGCCCAAAGGCTGCTGTCCGGCTTCCTCATCTCTCTACAGGGAAACGAGGCGGGAAAGGAAATGTTAGGATACAGGGCAGCAGCCTTTCAGCGTCTCCGAAAGATGAGGTGAGCCCTCCGTCTCAGCCCGACCAGGCCCCACAGCAGTGAGGGTGATTACGACTGTTTCCGTGACATGGAAGACACAAAAAGTAGCACGTGGGTCGGACACGAGAGAAATCCACGGGCACTGGGCTGTCTGGAGGATGTTTTCAGGGGTTTTCTCATAACATACTGGGGTTTCTTTGTTCCTGCTTTCCCGGGCACTCTGGCTAGAAGGTGGAGGTGGAGAGACTGGCCCACAACTTAGTTTTAGTTCTGTGCTGCAGCTGAGCCACTCGGTGACTTTGGAAAAGTGACTCAGCTCTCGGCTCTCAGGCTTCTGACTAAGATATTAAAGGGTGGCTGCTGCCCTCACAGGCATGGGGAGGATCAACACATGCACGTGATCGCCGCATGGTGGCTGCGACGTTAGCAAGCATTTGATGCCCGGTGGGGATCTGGAGGGCTCCAAATCTGAGCCTAAGTTCAGCAGGAGCTGAGACGCCTGAGCTGTGCAGCCCCACCCCAAGCTCTGCAGCGCCCCGGACTCCTAAGCCCAGTGCTGTGTCACCGAGGCCCCTCCATGGTCTCCGGGCCAGCGAGGGAGACTTGACCTGCACACTTTGCCCCTAGGGGAGCTCAGCCCCCGCGCTGTGATCTTGCTCATCCAGCCAGTGGACCCAGAGCCCAGACTGGAGGCCCCTGTGGAATTTAAGACCTATTCGCTCCACCTGCGGAGGTGCTGGTCACTCTGTATTGATGGTGGCCGTGGGTGGCTCCCCACTGCTCTCCAGGCCTCCATCCAGTTTGGAGATCTCCATTGTCCCTCCCATGGGTCTCCACTTTCTCCCACCCAGCTCCTCTTCCTCTCCCGCTCCTTTATCATCTTCACTTGAGGTCCTGGCCTCGTCAGGCACCCACCCTCAGCCCTACAGACCAGACAAAAGGGCAGCTGTGGCCTGGGAGAGCTTCTTGACCTGAATTCCATAAAGATTCATTTCTATGCAGTGGTGCACACACACGCAAACGCACACGCGCGCGCACACACACACACACACACACATCTTTGAAAGGCTTCAGGCTGGAAGACAGCTGTCCTTGGTGAGTTGAGGGCCAGAGCTGTACAGGGTGGTACAAGGTTTCTCTCCCAAACCCATCATTGCCACAACCACTCCAGGGCAAAGCCGTGTGGACTCTCTTCTGGCAGGCACTGCATTCCAGCAGCCTGTCTGCCCCTTAGTGAGAAGCTGAAGTCCACAGCTGGAAGCAACCTCTGCTCCTGGTGCTGGCACAGTCAGGGCGGCATGGGCCACATTTGCTTTGGGGAGGGAGACGGCTTCTGGAGCCTGTGTCTCTGGTACCCAGGTGGCAGCAGGCCCAGCCATGTCACAGCACCCAGGCATGCTTGGCAGCTTCAGGGAAGCAAATTAGCAAAAGACTGTTTGGTCCAGGGACTTAGCAAGCTGCCTCCAGGGCAGAGGAATCAAAAGACAGATTTGTTTTTTATTTTTCTGGTTCTGGCTTCAATTCCCATCCAGAGAGCTTGGCTGTGGGATTCTTTTGAAAATCATTCTATTCTTGGATTTTAAGCCATTGGAAATTCTATTGTCATATTTTCTATCCATTTATCATTGACTCATCAGTCCACGCAACAGGACTCCTGGCCAAGTGCTGGTCAAGGTGAGGGGCTTAGAGTTTAAAGTCACCTGGTGCAGAGGGAGAGAGGGACAGAGTGTGCTCAGAGTAGGGATGGAACCAGCATCCCCAGCGCCATTGGAAAGCCTCCCGCAAGCCTTGGCAGGCTGGAGACAGTGGAGCTGGAGGGAGTAGAATGTTCTAGAGGCACAGGGGCCTGAAGGAGAGCTGTGGGGGAGCAAGGGCCAGGGAAACACAGTAGAGACAGACCAGCAAGTTGGATGAAGTGCTTCTCATACACTTATTCATTTGTTCATGCGTTCATTCATTCCCCCACTTATTCTACAAATATTCACTGGGAAGCACCTGAGTGCCGTGTGACCTTCCATGCTCAGGGACAGACCCAATCCCTGCCCAAGTCCCATCTGTTCCGGTGGCGAACTGAGATATTGAACAAATGAAGCCAGTAAACACAAGTCGGGGTGACTGATGGTCACTAAAACAGGAAGAAGGTGCATGAATGCTGTTAGGAAGGGTCCTGGCGGGGGGCAGTTCAAATCAACAGTGAGAGGAGGGCTGGGAGCAACTGGAGAGGCCGTTGCCCCCGTGCTGTGCTGCTCTCTGAGCACCTGGAGGAGCAGAGGCTGAGGGCTGGGAGAGGCTCTTTTGGTCTCTATGTACCTAGGTCCTTACCTGGGGCACTCCCTGGATCAAGTCCAACTAGGGATCCTCCACCGTTTCTATGCCATGGGAGACATGAAACACAGCGATGCTTGCATAGCATGCTGGGAGAAATGGTGGACAGGTGGAAACTTCCAGTAACCAGAGCCGAGCTCTGGCCCAGTTCCGCTGCCCAGAGGGCTACAGGGAGGCACTTGGTGTCCTGAGCAGGACTCTGAGAGGCAGCATGACGCTGGAGGAACACCCAGGGGAGGACTCGCACAGATGACAGAAAGAGCCGCCATCGGAGCACTGCCACAGATGCAGGGCACGTCAGCCCTGGCAAGGACGGGAGGGAGGGGTGGCCAGCCCACCTGTGCAGTGAAGCACGCAGGCAAGGCGTGCAAAGGAGCTGGTACTCAGCGTCTTCACAACCAGGCGCAAATCTCACCCTAGAGCCAGTGGGCTCCTCGGAAGTTTTGGTCAGCGAGGAAGGAGTAGCCTGTGAGCTGAGACTCAGGAGACGGCAGTGGGGTTTCTGTCCATGGTCAGTGGAAGCAGGGCGACTCCTTAGGGCATTTCAGCAGAGAGAAGCCCAGAACGCCCGGCCTGACTCGACTTTCTCCCATGCCTATGTCAGAGGTTAGGATGTCAAGGAACAGGGATGGCATCACCCCACCTTGAAATGATAGCAGCTTCTACATCGCACACCCACTGGCTGCCAACCTTCCATCAACGTCCAATAAGAGCAATTTCCGGAGACAAATGCAATGTCAGGTTGTTTTTCTCAAGGGGAAGGCAGTCCAGGGCGGCCTGCTGGCTCTATGGTGCCTTCAGGGACATGGCCTCCTCAAATCTGTCTGCTCAGCCATTCCTAGGCTGCCTCAAAGACACAAGAGATCAGCTGCACCTCCAGCATTGCATCTGCATTCTACACAGAGGACAGAAGAGGACAAAGGGAAGAAAGCGCCCCAAGCACGTTCCCGTGAAAGGACCTTTCTCAGGATTCACAGTGACACTTTCACTGGCACCTCCTGGCAAGGACTGGGTCATATAACTATGCAGCTATAAGAGAACTGGGACAAGGTGCTGTTTCTCAACTGTTTCTCTTATTTTGCTTGTTTTTGTGGTGAAATCTGGGCATATAGTTTTCACAGCAACCTCTATGAAGTAAACAGTATGTCTTCCCTGTGAAGACACTGAGACTCAGGGAGGTTACAGGCCTCACCCAAATTACCTGACACTCTGGTAATCTGGCGGCTTCGAATCCAAGCAGGTGACTCCACAGGTGTCCTCCTGAGTCCTTTGTCATTCAGCCTTTCCGAGGTGTTTCTAGCTCTGCAGCCATGGCAGCAGGGCTATGGATCCCATGTGGTTAGGACTGACGGGATCTGAATTAAAACTTATCTATGTGCTCAAAGCAAACCCCTAATTTTGCATTAACCTGACACGTGGTGCTTGATTTATTTTAGTGTTTGTGGTGGTTGTTTTCCGATTTCTTTAAGATAAAGGGGATAAAGAGTACATGGCGGCAGAATGCAATTGACAGTAAGTGCTTATTATGTAATTATGGACTTTTTAATATGCATATTTTTCTCTGTGGTTGGTAGCAGCTAAATACATAATTACTGAATTTTAAAGAAGAATATTATCTACAAAGCCTTCTGGCAGCTGAAAAGTAGGAAAGCTTCTTGCCTGGTTTGTGGCTGAATTCTCTTAATTATTCAAGTCCTGTGAAGGCAAGGGCAGCCTCAGAGAGTGATGAGAACCCGTGCCGTGGGGATGAAGCTGGCACCACTGAAGGTGCTTTTAAGGAGCAAACACACCTTCTGATTCTCCGGCTTGCATGGGAATTGTTTTAGTCCGTACAGATGGCTGTAACAAAATATCATGGAAATCCATACCACATAAACCATGAAAATTCATTTCCCACAGTCCTGGAGGCCGGGATGTCAAGGTGCCGGCAGAGTCAGAGTCTGCTGAGGCCAAGGCCTCATAGAAGCTGGTGCTGTGTGTCCTCCTGCAGGGAAAGGGGTGAGGGAGCTCTCTGGGCCTCTTTCTTAAGGGTACTAATCCCTTCCGGGAGGGCTCCACCCCATGACCTCATCACCTCCCGAAGGCCCCACTTCCTAATACCATACCTTGGGGGTTAGGATTCAACAAATACATTTTGAGGGGACAGAAACCTTCAGACCAGCAGGAATGATGAAAGTGGAGTGATGTCCAGAAAGGGGCTGGCTTGGAGGTGTCCTGGTGGTAACTTCTACGAGGGAAAGAACATTCATTGGGTGGAAACGAAAGGCAGGATAAGAAAGACGCCCGGCGGAAGAGCGGCTGCTGGAGAGCTGGATTCCAGAGGCCAGCGTGGCTGAGGCAGCGGGGAGACCAACACTGAGCAAGGTGGAATCCGGCAGAATCCCGCAGACTCACGCAAGAGCTCAGGACCCAGAGGCAGAGCTAGCAGCATCCCAGGCAAGGCTCCCCTCTGCTCCCCTCTGTGGGAGATGCCAGGGGCCTCACGCTGGACCTGGGAGCCGCTTTTCACTCCAGGTCTCCGCACCCTTGGCTTCCATGCTTGAAGCCGGACGTCCGTCCCTGTGCTTTTCAGGTGAGCAGTGGCTGGGGCCTGACCAGGCAGTGGGGGGTCACCTAGACCCAAGCTTCTGCTGGTGGCCACCAGACCTGCCTGGGTGGGTCCACGTAAAGTCCCTAAGGACCAAGGGGCAGGAGCAGGAGCAGGGCATGCTGGAATGGAAAGGGACATGCTGGGGGGAGCAGGGCATGCTGGGAGGGGCAGGGCATGCTGGGATGGAAAGAGGCATGCTGGGACAGAATGGGGCATCCAGGCATGGAACAGGGCATGCTGGGATGAAACAGTGCATGCTGGGACGGAACAAGGCATCCTGGGAGGGATGAGGCATGCTGGGATGGAATGGGGCATGCTGGGATGAAACAGTGCATGCTGGGAGGCACGGGCATGCTGGGAGGCACGGGCATGCTGGGAGGCACGGGCATGCTGGGAGGCACAGGTCGTGCAGGGTCTTCATCCCTGCTGAGTGGCCCAGGTCCGTGGCCCCCTCTCAGGAGCCCTCCCCTGGTTCCTGTGAGAGCCCAGGCCCTGAGGCTTGCCCTGCCCCTCCTTGTGAGCAAGGGCTCCAGGATGCAGAGGAGCTGGGGCTGGGCACTCTGGAGGGTCAGCTGGGCGGCTGCCCCTCCCCTTCCTGCCTTCCTTTAGGAGCAGTGGGGCAACCTGGGCAGGTCTGACATGGGGCAGGCAGACCCCAAAACGGGGGCTTTGCCCGGGACTGTTGTTGGTTCTGCCCAGGCAAGAATGCAAAGGTGAGCGGGTGCTGTTAGCAGCCTGCATTGCTGCGGCAGCAGAGGGGCAGCAGAGGGGCAGGAGAGCAGGGCTCCCCATGGGCTGTTCGCCCACAGCAGAAGCTCAGAGGCAGCTCCGCGTCGTATTTGCACCCACGTTTAACTGTATGCTGATTAACTGTTGGTTTATGCAGAAATTTCTAGAAAAGGGGCAGAAACCTCAGGGTCATTGGGTTTTTGCCATGTAAAGGGGCAGTAACTTCTAGGTCATGACATGGCAGTGGTAAACTAACGAGGCTCAGTGTTTGGCGCATCTCTTGGGCAGCAGCTGCCATCAGCCCTGTTTCAGCTGCTCCTCCATGTGGTCTGGTGTCCATGCCCTGCCTCCAAGTAGAGCCCGCTCCCTCCCTCAGGTCCTTGGCACCGCCTGTTGGCTTTGCCCTGGCAGGTGCACTGGGGGACGCAAGGACAGGAAGGCTACTGCTGGCGCAGGCATGCCCGTCCCTAAGACCCACATGGAAGGCAAGTGGGCCTGGGTCCGACCTTTCTCACTTGGATGCCCCATGTCTGCAGCCAGCGTGGGCTCCTCAGGCAGGGCAAACCCTGTTCATCCTGAGGGTGACCCAGCCACGTAGCTTCTCAGTGCTACCCCCCGCACTTCATCTGTTCTCCCCATTCATCACCACCCAGGTGATGCTTGCTGAGGAGACGTCCAGTGTGACCTGAGGCCCTCGTGGGGGCTCTGCCCACCTTTGTCCTGCTCCTGGTCACTCTCTCTCTCTGTGGGACGCCCACCAGGGCTGTGTTTCCCTCTGGCCCACAGGGCTCCTGCTGCTTCAGCAGTAAATCCCTCCCCTCCCAAGCTTCTGAGCCCTGTGACCTGGCAGGGGGATGTGACTACAGCCAATCAATCAATTGATCAAATGCCATGTCTCTGTGCTTCCACACCTTCCTCCGGGAAAAGCAGGTGTGCTCCTCGGGGCCTCTTCTGTTCACTGCACTTTAGGTGAGTATTTAGTGAGGCCAAGTTCACCAGCAGAACCTTCTCTGCATCCTCAGGTCACCCTGCTCCTCTCCTGGCCATGATACTAGGTTCAGTGGAGACCTGGCAGCTCTTCAGGTGGACAGATCAGGCCAAAGGGACCACTGCAGCGCTGACCAGTTCACCATCCGGGCCGTGCCCGTCCATCTGCCTCCCACTGCATTGGCTGTGCTGCTGTCTGGGCTGGGCACTGGCCCCTCACCTCAGCCCTGAGGGTTCATGAGAACTCAGCCTTCCTGGGCCTGGCTGCCACCTCCCCTTCCTGACCTCAGCTGCCTGTCTCTAGCTCCACGGGCTTCTGAAGACAAGGGACAAGAGACGGCTGAGCTCTGCCAGACTAGCTGTTGTTGGCAAGGAAAGCAGGGGAGACCCTCGTTCTCTTTCCTGTGGAGGGTCCGTCCCGAGAGAACCTCCTTCAGCCTCTCTGGCAGGTTGTCCCGCCTCCCGGGTCCCATTGTCAGGAGGAGGTGGGTTTGCTTTGACTTTGACTTCAGGCAGCTCGTATGGTGTCTTCCACAGCAAGCATTCTGCAGCTCCTCTGGGTCCTTCTCCCCCCACCCCGTGGTCACCGCCACCATGCTCTTCAGGCAGTTTCCTCCGCAGCTTCCTGGCCCCCAGCTGTATGAGTTCCCTCCCATGGGCTCTGAAGCCCTTGACCTTTCTTTTCTCAGCGTTTATCATGGAGGAGGGGAAGTGAACCCAACAGTCCTGCCAGGCACACCACCGGGCCAGGCTGTGCGTACGATTGTCACGGGCCTGTGTGGTGCCACTGAATGGTATCAATTAAAAGAGTGTTCATTCAGGGTGTGTTGCATGAATGAACACATGAAGAAATGGTTGAGGGTAGGGAATGAATGGATTTCAGATTCTGAGGCTGCACTTTCCAGATCTGACACAATCATGCTCAGCCGCTTGTCAAGACTGAAGCCGCGCTCTACTGTGTTCCCTGGCCCCTGAGCAGCCACGGCTGCCTCTTCCCTGAGTGGCCACGGCTGCCGCCACAGCTGCCTCTTGATGTCTCTGGGCCTGGGGAGTTTCCCAAGCACACTGAACATCAAGGCCAGTATTTTTAGATGCAATTCTTTAATTTTTGAAAATGCTTCAAAGAGACTTTAGTGATGGGCACATATTTGATAAATATAAATAAATGTTAAGAGCTATAAAAATAAACTTCCCTAAAACCTCTCCTTTCTATTTACCATCTCCTGGAGGCCCACACACGTGTTCTGTGGCGAGGATGGGGTACCCCACAGCTTTTGGAGGGGAGTCTCAGTGAGAGCAGTGACAGAACCGACGCAGGAAATGCCATGTCCTTTCCTGGGCCCTGCACTCTGTCATGTGGCCCAGACCTGAGACCACAGCGTGCCCTAGACTCAGGGTTCTGAGGAACTGGCAGAGCCCTGAGGGGTGAGGCAGAGCCAGGGGAGCGAGAATCTCCCCCAACATGTGGGAAGCATGCACCTGTTCACCCCATGCTTGGCACGATGCTTGGTCCTGCAGGTGAGCAGGAAGGTGAGTGCCACGGCGCTGCCCACTGCGAGCTCACAAGCCAGAGGCCAAGGCCCTCAGACAGTGGCATTTTGAGGGGTAAGTGCTGGGAGGCATTTCCAGAGCCCAGATTGGGGGTTCCCAGTTGGGACCTTGACCCTGGAAGGGGCCTTTGACCTGAGGGCAGAGATGTGAGCAGGCGCGTGGGATTAGGGCAGGAGCCTGCTCCCACAGGGAGACAGCACGCTCACAAGTCCTGGGGCGGGAGCCTGTGAACTGTCTGGGAGCTCCACACATTGATTCCGAACACCCAGCCATGGAGATTAGGCAGGGGACAGGGGAGCTGCTTGGCGGAGCGGGGACCAGGGACACTCAGGACCCTCAAGTGCTCTGTGCTCTGGGCTTCATCCAGAGGGCAGTGGGAAGCCACTGACTCATGCCCTTCTAACAGAGCTTGTGGGTGGAGGCTCCTCTTCCTCCCTCTCACCCCGTGGCCTCATCACCCTCAGAGCACCATCACCTGCCCTGTGGCCGAGGTAAGAAGCCAGGACCATCCCTGCTTCCTTCCTCTGGGACCCTCCTAAGACCCTGCACCGGCTGGCCCTTCCTTTCTTGGCCGACGGCATCCTGGCTGGTGTGTCTGCTTCTGTCCCCTCTACGTGGCACTGGCTCACACTCTCCGGCTGCCTTCACCAAAGCCCCCACCTGCGCCCCTGTCTCCAGCCTTCCCCAAGCCCACAGAGGAATCTGCGAATCAGTAAGGTCAGACTCAACCTGGCTTCCCGTGCTCTCAGGCTGAGCTCCCAGCTGGGAGAAGCAGGGCTTACTCTCACCCCAGCCTGACTTTCTCTGTGTGGGCCTTCCTCATGCCGACTGGCACCTCCTCCAGGGAGCCCTTCCAGATCCCTCAACCCAGAGTGGACTCTCCCAGTAGCCCCTCAGGCCACTCTGCACCCTTCCTGCACAGCTATCATGAGGAACCTATAACTGCGTGCAACAAGTGCCCAGTAGATATTTCGGGAGCCAGTGAATGAATGAATATACTTCTACCCCCCCAGCTCTCTGAGTTACATGGTGGACAGACCATAGAAGATGAATAATGTATATGCATTTTTTATTGAATTAAACTCCAGACATCTGTATCCTTAGCATTCATGCATATGCTTAAATTAAATATTGAAATAACCAAACGCACAAAACCTTCTGTGGTCATGGTTCTCATTGGCATCCCTGTGTAATGGCCTTTGGAGGACGTGGGAGCTGACAGAGTTCACGCTCTGCAAATGTGCAGAAGTGGCTCTGACCTCCCTGCCCGCCCGCATGAGTGTGCAGTGTAGATAAATCCTCTTTTGACTAACAGGTCTATGCTGGCCCGTCAGGATCCGCAGGAATGAACAGGTATCCCTTCGGGAAGTTTTCAAGGCTTACAGGGTAAGTTTCCCGTTGCTTCAGTGAAGATGTGAAGTGGGTCTTTCTGGTCTGCCTGAAGCTCTCAGTCTCTTTTGGGTTTAGCAAGCATGCTGGAAACCTGTACACTCATTTGAGCTGCTGCCTCTTCACCTTTTGAATATTCTGGGTCTCTCCCTGCAGGTTCAGGAGAGGTCCAAAGGCACCATCTCTGCTTCATCGCAGCAGAACCCTCCCACCTCGGCCCGCAGCCCCTCCAGGGACCCACAGGGTTCACTGCTCACTCACAAATCGGACACAGCACACATGAGGAAAGTTAATTTACTGGTTTACCTACTTCTTTTTCTTCTCCCGCTTAGCGCTGTTTGGTTCTATTTAAACATGTTTCTTCTTCATCCATCAGCGAGCTCCCAGTGTCGGCCAGAAGGCCTCTTTCCGCACCTGTGTCTATTTCGGAGACTCTCTGCTCCAATACCCGCCTTATCTCCGTCACTACTTTTCGTTATTTGTCCCTGCTATCTGCCTCATCGCTCCCTGCATTTTTAATATCCTCTTTGTCTCCTCCACTTCTGCATACTCTTGTTTGCTCAGTAAGCCTTATTTAATATTTCATTGTGTGTGTTAACTGTTAACTCAGCCCTAATTAATCTCACTTTTCGACTTGGTTCAGTTTAAGGTTCTAGACACGCAAATATGGCAGGTGTATCTGGGGGAGCGAGAAGGTCAACAGCAAGCATGTTTACAGGGCCACGCGCAGCCTCGTTTTCTCGCAGAAATCCGAACTGCTCTGCCTTTTCCTTCTGGCACACATTTCCCTTTGTTTCTGACTTGCCTGTTGGGTGCAGGACACCTGTGTGGACGCATTGCCGGCAGACACACTGGCCACTCCTCCACCAAGGGTCGGCAGCGCTGAGGAGGCATCTCCCTGGCCATGGGCAGTGCCACAGGAGCCGCACTCGGGCTCCCAACCTTCACAGGTGCATCAGGTGCACTGGGGCACGCTCAGAGCCCCTGTCACCTGTCCAGGCAGGTGAGGACATGCTGGGTGGTCTGGTGGCTCAGTACCAGGCAGACCACTTGACTGTGATGGGGTCTTCAGGAAATCCTGGAAACAAGAGAGAGGTTTAAAAACCTCACTGCAAAGACACAATAAGCTATGGATACATAGCGGTATACATGCACACGCACATACATGCATGTCCACAATACACTTTCCTATGTACCTGTTCCTCCACATACAGGTTCATGCACACCTATTCCCTGCAAATGATTGTCAAGTACCTGCCAGGTGCCTCACGCTGTTCCCAGCACCGGGATTGAGGCATGAGCACCTGCTGTGGACAGCGTCCCTGTCCCTACAGATCTCACACTCTAGAGATGAGAGAGGGACAGATGGTAAGAAGCGGGCAAACATATATGCTGCATTAGGAGAATGTGTTTGTCCATTCTCACACTGCTCATAAAGACATACCAGAGACTGGGTAATTTGTAAAGGAGAGATTTGATGGACTCACAGTTCCGCATGGCTGGAGAGGTCTCAGGAAACTTACAATCATGGCGGAAGGAGAAGCAAACACATGGTGGCAGCAAGAAGTGCCAGCAAAAGCCTCCCATCAAACCATCAGATCTCGTGAGAACTCGCTCACTATCATGAGAACAGCGGCATGATTCGAACCTCCCACCAAGTCCCTGGAAGAACACGTGGGGATCACGGGAACTACAGTTCGAGATGAGATTTGGGTGAGGACACCAACAAACTGTACCAGAGGCATAAGTGCTACGAAGGAGGGACGGAGGAGAGCGAATGTGGGTGCACGGGTGTGGGAGGCGCGACCTGACCGGTGTCTAGGGAAGGCCTGCCCCATCAGAGCTTTCAGACGGAGCCCAGCAGTGGGAGAGCGAATTCTGTGGACAGCTAGGAAACATCTCAGCAGCAGAGACAGGGAGCACGGGGTCCTGTCCAGGTGTACACACTGTACAGTGCATGGGTGCTCACGCACTGTGAACACGTGTCTGCATGCTCACACAGGGAACCAGCACATTTACCCAGATGCACACATCTGTGCGTGTGCACTGGGCTCAGGACTCGGCATCCAGATACAAGCGTGTGCACAGAGGTGCACGGGAGGCAGATGCACATGCGGAGGATGAGCACGTGAGCCCGCGGGCCAGGCCAGCCCAGCTTCCGCGTTGGGCAGCAGCCCCCACATCCCCAGACGCTGCTGGCAGTGACAGAGGCACCAGGTAAGTCTTTATCTGGCGGAAAGGCAGCCTCTCATTTGACCTTTTAAAAAATGAAACATTCCCAGCCCAGAGAAAAGTGAATAGTCTATAAAACAGCAACTCCCTACCACTCAGATTTAGTCATTTTTGAAATATTTGCTTTAAATATTTTCCTAGTAAATAAAACCTTGCAAATGTAGTTGAAGGCCTGACCTCGTATCCCTGAAGGATGCCATGGTCTCTGCCTAGTGCCCCAGACCCTCAGAGGCCAACATTTTCCAAAAGTTACTGTGTGGCCTGCCTCCTTTCCTTTCCTTTTTTCAAATTCTTTTTTTTTTTTTTTTGAGATGGAGTCTTGCAGTCTTGCTCTGTTGCCCCGGCTGGAGTGCAGTGGTGCGATCTCAGCTCACTGCAACCTCCACCACCCAGGCTGAAGCAATTCTTTTACCTCAGCCTCCCTAGGAGCTGAGATTACAGGTGCACACCACCACGCCCATCTAACTTTTGTATTTTCAGTAGAGACGGGGTTTCACCATGTTGGTCAGGCTGGTCTCGAACCCCTGATCTCGTGATCCGCCTGCCTCGATCTCCCAAAGTGCTGGGATTACAGGTGTGAACCCCCGCGCCCGGCCTCTCTTTTTCAGATTCTAACACATGTGTGTGTTCCTAAGCCAGGTGGAGTTAGGTTTTCTCTGTCTGACAAAACACACAAATGGGTTTCCTGTTGCACGTTTCATTGTACACCTTGCTTTAAAAAACGGATCCACATTGTTACACATGCAGCTGATTCATTTTAACTTCTTTGTAACTTTCCATCTGAGGGAGAAGCCCCATCCAGACTGGTTTCTGCTCTCTTTATGACAGCCAATTCTTCTTTCGGCACTTGGCCTGGTACACGTGATGAGATGCTGTCAACTGGTCTCCAAGATGTCCTTGCACGTTCACAGTGTCTCATCTCCTGCAGGACAGCGCCTGCCGTTCCCCGCTCTGTTAACAAGGGGTACTGTGGAACTTTGTGCGTTTAGTAATCCCGTGGACACGATGCAGCATCTCATTACAGTTGTGGTTTTCCTGATTAACAGTGTGGTGGAACATAGTTTCTGTGCTTGTTAACTAGATCTGCAAGCTCCCTGTTTTATGATGGTCTGTCCTTGTCCTTCGATCCGGCTTCTGTAGAGGAGACTTTTTTTCTTAATGATTCATAGTAATTCCTTGTGTATTTTGAATGTGAGTTTTCGTTTTTCCTATGTGTCACTAATATCTTCCGGATCTGTGGCTTTCATTTTCTGAGACACAGAGCCGCACTCTGAATCTGGGCAGAGTCACAGCATTTGCCCTTGTGCATTTTAAACTGCCACAAAGACTACATTTAATTTCCCCCCCCTTTTTGCATTCTGCCACTTTTGAGGGCTCCACCATATTCCCCTGGCCCTGGCCCTGACCCCAACCTTTCCCCAGGGGTCTTGCCCCTCCGTGGGCCTGGACGGGCCTGGCCTCTGTGTGCACCCCTCTTTTCCTGGCTCCAGGAAGCATCCAGCTTCTTTTCTTGAAACTCAACCCCAGCTGGGGGGAGACTAGAGCTTGTTACCCCTGAGGGTGTTTCCCAGGGCATCGGGGGTGGGACCGCACAGCAGGTCCCAGCCTCAGAGGTGGGGCTGGGCCTGGCCTACGCCGGAGAAGCCCACAAGCCTGTGGCCCCCCAGCCCCGCTCAGCACAGCCTGCTTCTCCCCACAGAGGTGCCAGGCACCGTGCAGTCTAGCTATATCCCCCTGGTTTTAAATTCCTCTTATGTGACATTTTATCACATAAGGCTGAGTTTGGGATTGGGGTGTTCTGAGCACACCCTCACTGAGCCAGGCTCACTGAGTTCCTCTTCTAGAGTTCCCCGCTTGCATTTCCTTCCTGGGACCCCAGTTTGTGGGACTCCAGAACCCATGCCCTTAGGATGATGTGGCCATGCCCAGCCTGCGTCCAGCACCACAGGAAGGAAGGCAGCAGGCAGAAGCCCTGGCCATCTTGGACAGCGTGTTCCACTGAAAACCACAGAACCATGCTTCAGACGCTACAGATTCCTCTCTCAAATGCCTAGATTAAAAGTTGATTTTAAAACATAAAAGTGTGTTTGGCCAAACTGGAAAATATCTTGGGAAATTCTCCTCCGTGCCAGGCTTCCACGCCGTAGAAAGAGCCAGGCTGCTCCCTGCTGCGCCTCCAGGGAGAGCCCAACTGAGCAGGACTCTGGGAAGAAGGGGAGAGGGTGCTGTTTTGCACAGAGTTTGAATAAAATTGCTTCACAGGCGGGAAACCTCAAGCTTGCAGCTCTCTGAGCCCACGTGTGTTTTTAATGCCTGAATGACGTCGCGATTTGGACTGAGTTCCCGCCTGGGCCCGGGGTCTTCACAACTGCTGAGGGCTGTGAAATGGCTTCCAACCAGAAGAGTAACAGTGAGCGTTTAGATCCCAGGAAGTGTTTTCATACACAGTGTGAGCATAGTTGTGTCTGTACCAGTCTGGGCATGAGAGAGAGGGAGAGGGAGACTCTGGAGAAGTGGCCCAGGCAGCAGGGCCCAGGGTGCATGGGAGTTGGGATGAGGTCCCGATAACCAAACACAGACGCGATCTCATTTTTTAAAGTTCTGGCAACAATGAAGCTGAATTTTCCTGTTTTACAGTCTCCGATTCTTCTGATTAAAATCAGCTGGGGGTTAAGTCACCTGTTTCCAGGTCATTTCTGTGTATGCACAGAAACACACAGCACGTTTACATCCCTGTATGTGTTGGTCTGTGATGCGCTTCAGTCCACGCCTGTCTTGAAGCTCCCAGGATGTGGCTGCACGTGGCCCTACTGCCTTCTTTCCTGGGTGGCCAGGCATTCATTGTCCTGTGGCTGCCCACCCTTCAGCCACCCCTTGACTAGCAGTCACTACCCACCCGGCCCTGCTGTGAGGAGGCTTATATTTGACTGTGGAGGGGGAACCCATAATAAACCAAGAAATAAACATCCCAAAGCTGTCATCTCCAGCAGGGGTAAGAGAGGTGGAGAGAAATCCGGCCACGGGAGTGGCTGGGGCTGTTCTAGCCTGTGTGGTGAGCCAGATCTAACAGTGACATTTAAGCAGAACCATTAATGCTCTAGGACACTGGGGCAGGAAATGAGACATGGAGTTGCTAGGTGAGTGTGTATGCACGTTATTGAATACCTAGCTTTAAATATATTATTTTAATTATGAAACATTTAAACATACATAAAAATTCAGAAAACAGTCAAATAAGGCCTATATGCACACACCAATAATAAGACAGGTTAGCAGAATTCACGACTGCAAAGATACGGAACCAACCCACGCGCCCATCCACCAGCGAGTGGATAAGAAAATGTGGTGTATACACACCATGGAATACTACTCAGCCATGAAAAGGAAGGAAATAATGTCTTTTGCAGCAACTGGGATGAAGCTGAAGGGCATGTTTCGAAGTGAAGTAACTCAGGAGTGGAAAACCGAGTATCCTATGATGTCGCTTCTAAATTGGAGCCAAGTGATAAGGACGCAAAGGCGTAACGGACTTTGGGGACTCGGGGGAAGGTTGAGAGGGGCTGAGGGATGAAAGACCATTGGCTACAGTGTACACTGCTCAGGTGATGGGTGCACCAAAATCTCAGAAATCACCAATAAAGAATGCATCCATGTAACCAAACACCACCTGTTTCCCAAAAACCATTAAAATGAAACTAAAACATTTTTAAACAGAATAAGCCCACGCTCGTTTTCTGCATATCTGCTTCAAAGCTGATATGGTTTGGCTGTTCCTCACCCAAATCTCATCTTGAATTGTAGGAGGGCCCAGTGGGAGGTAACCGAATGATGGGGATGGCTTCCCATGTTGTTCTCAGGGCAGCGAGGAAGTCTCGGGGGATCCGGTGGTTTTATGAGGGGAAGCCCCTTTCACTTGCCTCTCATTCTGTCTCCTGCCTGTCACCATGTAAGACATGCCTTTTGCTACGATCACGAGGCCTCCCCAGCCACATGGAACTGTGAGTCCATTCAGCCTCTTTTTTCTTTATAAATCACCCAGTCTTGGGTACGTCTTTATCAGCAGTGTGAAAATGGACTCATACAAAAGCTAAGAATGTGCTAATCACAGCCGAAGCCTTGCACCTGGGTCTTCCCCTCCCCCAGCCTTTGGAGGTGTGGACTGCCTGAAGGTTTCTCTCATTCCCATGAAGTTCTATGTCTTTTGGAACTTTTAGAACTTCTCCTTGTGCCTACAACGAATATCTATGGCTATGTTTGCATTCAAAGATTTACATGAATTAACTGTCATATTTAATTATTCATGACGTTTTCCTTTTTATCATCCGAATTACTGCTTTGAATTTCATCCACGTCCACACATGTGTATCTAGTGTCCTGTGTGTCCTTTTTAGGTTCTATTCATTATCTATCACCTAAATAATCCCATTTAACATTTTTAAATTTCTCAGTGAGGGATAATAGATTATTTCCACTTTTTGCCACAGTAAATGATAATTTCGTAATGCTCATTCTTGTTCTTATCTATGAGGATAATTTACCTTGGGTATTTCTCAATGGTGAACACCTAGAATTGAAATGGCTGAGTCATAGAACCTGCACAGATAGCCACATCTGCAAATTTATTAGCATTGCTTAATTACCCTTCAACGCACTTAGATCCATAACTGTGACCTCCTATGTTTAAGAAGCCCAGCTTCTGCAGCTTTTCAGCCTCGGGGGTCCTGTCCAACTTCACAGTGTTTCTATGATCCCCTGGGACTGGTGTGCCATGGCTGTTTAGATTTACAGGTCGCCAATTGTTGCTTCAAGTTGGAGATTTCTTTTAATATATTTATTAGCTGTTCTTGATTCTTTCTCTGGATTACCAGTGAATGCCTGTTATTGAAATGGGAAAGTATATACAAACATTTTCTAACATTAAATCATGTTTGCATTTCTGAGGTTAAACCTTTGTTGAATAGCATAGTGCTTCTTATATATTTCCGGATTTTGTCTGTTTATATTTTATAAATTTATGAATGTTGAGGTTATGTTCATAACTCAATTGAACATTTTTCTTCCCTATATAATATTGGTGTTAGGAATACAGTGGTCTCATGAAAAGAGTTGAGAATATTTCTACCATCTGTTTCTAATTTCTTAAAAATTTGACATAAAATGGAAATTATCTGTTACTGGAGAGAAAACAAGCTTTGAATGCCTGGGAACAGAAATGCCAGCTGATTTTAAAATACCTTTTACACTTAAAAAATGTTTACTCAGCATTACGATTATTTTGGTAGGGATGAGGTCTCGCTATGTTGCCCGGTCTGGCCTCACACTTCTGGCCTCAATTGATCTGCCTGTCTCAGCCTCCCAAATTGCTGGAATTACAGATATGAGCCACTGAACCTGACCTAAAATACATTTTACATTTGTTCATGGTTATAAACCTATGTACTCAGTACTTAGTCTATTTCGAATTGAAGTAGCTTTGGTAAATTATATTTTGAATTATCAACTCAGATTTGAAGTTATTAAGTCATTGAGTTAAAATTGTTTACAGAATTATCTTATTTTAAAACCTTTGTTTTATTTGCACTTACAGATTTGTTTTCTCCCTTTATAGTGCTCATTTGTCACCTTCCTCTCTCTCTCTCTCTAATCAGTCTGGCTAGAACAGTTTTTTTTTCTTTTTGTTTTTTGGTTTTTTTTTTGTCTCTTGGTAACAGTTTTCAGTCTTCACGATTGGTGCGGTTTCAATGCTTTTCTTCCAAAACTCATGTTAGAATTTAATGGCCATTGTAACAATATTAAGAAGTAGGTGTTTAATGGTTTATTAGATTAAGAGCCTTGTTTTATTTCATTCTCACACTGCGAATAAAGGCATACTTCAGGCTGGGTAGTTTATAAAGAAAGAGGTTTAATTGACTCCCAGTTTCTCATTGCTGGGGAGGCCTCAGAGAACTTACGCTCATGGCGGAAGTGGAAGCAAACACGTCCTTCTTCACATGGCAGCAGGAGAGAGAAGAATGAGAGCTGACCAAAGGAGGAAACCTCTTATAAAACCATCAGATCTCCTGAGAACTCACTGACACAAGAATAGCATGGGGAAAACTGCCCCCATGATCCAATTACCTCCCACTGGGTTTCTCCCATGACACACGAGGATTATGGGAACTACATTCAAGATGAGATTTGGGTGGGGACACAGCCACACCATGTCGGGCCTCCACACTCACAAGCATATTAGTGTCATTGTCGAGGGAGTGAGGTAGTCACCTCAAGAGTGGGCTTTCTAAAGTGAGCCTGGTCTCTCTGGCTCTGAGTCAGGCCCTGGCTCCCGCCATCTCTCCTTCTCCCTTGGGACGACCTTTGCCAGATGCAGCACCATTGTCCTGGGCTTCGCAGTCTCCAGAACTGCCAACCAAATAAATCTAATTTCTTTTTAAATTATCTGCTTGGTGATATTTCATTACAGCAGCAGAAAACAGACTAAGACCATAGTCCCCTCTGTGATTTCCTGGTGTCTGTGTTTACTAATTTAAGGACACAATTATAGATTTTCCATTTATTAGCTTCTTTGGGTTTATTTTGTTATTCTCTGATGTTTTAGGTAAAGCTTTATTTTAAATTTTCTCCTGCTTCCTACATGTGTTAAAGATGAAACATTTCATCTAAATGAAGGATTTCTGCTAACCGTAGCTTATGGGAACAGGGCCACGCCTGTTCATCACCATACTGCCTGTGATTGCTTTATCACCAACCCAGCAGAGAGGAGGAGATGCAACAGGGACTATCCCACAAAGCCAAATAGATTTTTATTTTTATTTGTAAAAAATTTTAGTAATAATATTTTTAAATGGGAAATTATCATATATGCACTTGTGAAATACCGTGCAGTATTTTGCTGTATGTGCACAAGGTGGAATGATTAATTGAAGCCAATTAATATATCCATTGATTCTGCTAGCTATTTTGAAATATACTACACATTATTATTAACCATAGCCGCCTGCTTCCCAATAGGTCTCAAGCATGCTACTACCTGACCCTCTACAGGGACAGTCTTCCGACCCGTCCTAGGCAAAGCATTCTCTGCACTCACCCCAGAAGTCTCAATATGCAGCATTTATGTGGCCATCATGTTTGAAATATTTTCGAATTTTGATTGTGATCTTCCTTGATTTACAATTCCCTCAGAAATAGGTTTTTATAGTTCCATATTTATGAGGCTGTTTTTCTAATTCTTTCTAATTTCGATATGTGGAGCTCAGAGAATGTAGCTCATAAATACTTATTTTAGTAATTGCTGAAATTTTTCTAAATGTCTCATGAATGCTTGTATAGTCTTGATTTCTTAGGTTCACAGATTTGAAGCAGCTGTTATATAAAACTTGTTAACTATCTTGTCAAGAATCCTTCTCTACTAGTTTTGGGTCTGTGTCGCTGCTTCAGTATTGAGAGTTGATCGAACACTCTCATCACGATTTTGTGTTTGTGTTTTTCTCCTTGAGATTCATCCACTGCATCCATTTGAAATTATGTTCATAAACTACGTTTCACAATTATTCTCTGAGCCTGACAAATAATTTCTTTTCTTATGATGTAGTGGTTCTCTTAATGCTTGATAATGTGGTTTGATTTGGTATCTGTTTGTCTGGTATAATTTGGCAACCCCAGCCTTGTTTGGGTTAGTGTTTTTCTCATACTTTCTGTATCTTGCCTTCATTCTCTCCATGTCACGGACGTCTCTCGTCAACAATGCATGTTTCACATATATGTAGACACATGGAGAGGTAGATCTCCTGTGTTGTCTCTAATGCACTTCTTTACTCGAACTTCATTACTTGCACTTCTTTTCATTACCAATGTGTTAAGTTCAGTTGTGCAACCTTACTGAGAGTTTTGTTCTACCTGTACTTCCCACACGTCTCTGTCCTGAGCTGTCGGCGGTTTACGTAGTATATGTCACTTCTGTTCTTTAAACAATCACACCTAAATTTCATAATATCTACACTAAACCCAGCAAGATCTAAATCTACTTAGTAACTTTAAGTCCCTCTACAACTTTGCAAAAACCACACAAACTGTTAACTCCAACAATCTCCTTCCCACTTTACAAGGTTTCTTTGTTGAGGTTTCATGGAGGGCCAATGAAAAACCTCATTCTGACCCATGCCTGAGCTGAGCCAATTCAAAAATAAGAAAAAATGAATGCATATTAAGAGAAAGCTTGCAGGTAATCCATGGAGAGCCTGTGACACTTTTGGAAAAGGTTAAAGGACCGGAGCTGGTGGCTTTCAGGAAAGGTGTGGGACACATGAAGTGAGACAGTCAGGGACAGGAGAGGAGACTCCTGCCTCTCTGAAATTCCTTCTCCGTTTCATCCATGTTGAGTTAGCACCGTCATGTTCCCAGCAGATATCTGGACACTCCAGAATGAATGAGAGTGGCCCAGCCCTGTCTCCCAGCTGGGGTTGATGGGAGCCTCAACTGCAGGCCAGCGGTGCCCCTACCCCTGTACTGAGCACGGGGACACAGGGCTCTGGTCTCCTTCGCACCAGGTGACCCCTCTACAGGAACCTCTGCAAGGACATCACTCTCAGGCGAAATTTGTCTCCCACCCTCTATCCCTCCCTTCTCCCTCTCCTTCCCACCCTCCTTCTCTTCCTTCCTCTCTCACCCTCCTTCTTCCTTCCCCTCTTCTTCCACCCCTTCCACCCCACCCTTCCTCCCTCTGTTCCTTTCTCTCCACCTACTATGGACTGAATGATTATGAGTCCCCAAATCCCTCTGTTGAAGCCCTAATCGCAGTGGACTGCATTTCTTTTCAATAACACACATATGTGGATGGGGCCTTTGGAAGGTGATCAGGTCGTGAACCCTCACAAACAGGATGAGCGCCCTTGGATAAGAGACACAAAACAGATGATTCCCTTCTGCCACAGAGGACACCGCGGGAAGGCGTCGTCCATCTCACGTAGGTGGCCAGAAGTCTCTTCTGTGTCGCTCTGACACATGGACATAATTGATGTGCTTATTTTCGCTTTCATTTCTTCTTCGGCAAATTGCTGATTTATTTTATTTATGGACATTCTTGGTTGTCCTTTTTGAGAGCAAAGACAGTTCATCCTTAACACTTGTACCTGGCATTAATAGACATAATAATGATGATGACAGTAATAATAACTTGTATCTGGCACCTAGCAGAGGCTCCGCGAAGGTTTACTAAGTCTGTCCATTAGCACACCTAGTAGTTTCACTGGAAGGCTTAGTTTTGCTCTAAGATGTTAATCGTGTGGTTTAACAATGATTTCTACTAATTAGGCTATAAATTTTCTGAACCTAAGCTCTGGGGTGATTTGGGTATGGCTCCTGTCCTTGAATAAAGCCAACACGCATTGACCTTGAATTTCAGTAAGGCTGAAGGGACAGGAGGGGCGATTTCTCTCCAGACGACATCACAGCGAGGCAGTCAGGCTCGAGAACCGCTAGGAGGCAATGACTGTGAACTTGGTGATTTTAATGGTTTCAAATAAATTACTCCAGAAAAAAAGAAAATCTTCAGTTCACTTTATTTTGGGAGTACTCCCCCCCCCCCGAAATTGATCAGAGACAAATAGTAGCAAAATTAAAAGGAGGGGATTGTGATGTGTCGCCTTCCTTAACTTTTATTTAAAGTCAGTATAAAGATGGGATCTATAATTTTATATGCTCAGTGTGTACTAAAGAAAAGTTGACATACAAACAGTATTCTTTTCAAAACCATTAGGAATTTTATCCTTAGTTCCTTTAAATTTGTGAACAGAGAACCCTCACCCTCCTGCATCTCTGTGCCCAGATGGGCCTGGACAACAGGGATGGGAGCAGGGGTTATCAGCAGGATGTGTGCTCTGCAGCCGTCCAAGTTGGCAACTGGGGGAGAAATAAAACCATGATGAGGTCATTTAGAGCCATGAGGTGGCCCTCAGGGGCCCAGATGGGTGGATAAGCCCACCTTCCTCTCTTGCTTTGGCTCTGCCAAGGTGGCTTCCCTCTTCTGTGAGGCCCATTGCCCACAGCCCACATCTCAGGAGGATGGCACAGGCAGAGAGACCACGGCCCAGGGCCCCCTTGCAGGGTTCCTGCAGAGAAACGAAGATTCTGTGGAACTGACAGTGCGTAAGCAGCGGCAAGTGCAGAGTGGCCCAGGATTCCACAACACAGATGGTGGCGGGGGCCATGGAGACCTGGAGACCGGGCTCATCGGAGCTGGCCTTGCAGGGACCTCTGCAGGCAGCGGGAAAAGGGCTGCCCCTTCCACCTGGCCCCAGATGCAGATGGCGGCTGTGGTCCTCCAGCACCCAGGTATAGACAGGAGAGGCAGAGCCACCGTGGAAGGTCCTGGAAGTGCCACCTCCTGAAGGACGCTGGCGGGAGGAGGCCAGGGCCTGACAAGCAGCTTCCCCTGGTCTCCAGCAGACACGAGGAGACACGGCTTCACAACATGGATACACGCTGTTCTCACGGCGAAGCAGAGTCATGAGGCAAGAAAACGGACTCAAAAATAAAACAAAGAGTGATTTAAATATGAATCAGAAAGCACCGTGTGGATGCGGGGCCTGGCACGGGGAAAATGGGAAGGTCCAGATGCAGGTTCCCGTTGAGTCCCAGAGACAGAGCAGGAGGGGACATGGAACCCGAAACACACAGGGGCTCCCACGCCAGGCAAGAGGGCACGCAGGGGAGTCCCTGAGGGGACGAGGCTCTGCAGGGGCTCAGAATGCTCAGACACCAGGAGGCCCCAGCAGGTGACCCAAAAGTCCACAGGGAGACAACGGGGAGGTGCTTTCCAAAGGAGGCCTGAAGAGGAAGAGCTGGAAACCAGGGTGTCTTGGCCACGTCGGGCACCTCTGGGTAAACTTGGTGTCCCAGGGGAGCACAAGGAGTAGAAGTCCCCGGGCTGAATTCTACACCACTCACCTTGCAGAGACGGCTCCGGAATCATCCTGGGTGTTAGTACTGGAGATTAATATATCCAAGCCAGCGGTGGAGAGGGGAGCCTTCCTGGAAATAAAATGCAGCCAGGCCTGATTCCCCAGCCCAACACCACGTGCTCCAGTGAGGAAGCACGACCAAGAAATCCAGGGTGAAACTCTGGGCTCTGGAGGCTTCTCCTTCCAGGGCACCGAAATGGCTGCTGTCAGGGCAGGGTGGGCTGAGCCCTGGGGAGGGAGCTGCTGTCAGGGCAGGGTGGGCTGAGCCCTGGGGAGGGAGCTGGGATGTGGTCCCGCATCTTGTAACGTGACCAACTCTGAGACACAGGACCTGGGAAGGAGAAGGTGGAGGAAAGAACAAGGGGGAACATTGCTGATGTAACTTTTTCTGTTGGATTTATTTGTCTGATAATGACGCCCGGGGAGTGCAGAGGTGGTGGCATCTGTGCAGACAGGCTGTGGCCCCCAGGCCGAGGCCCTGTCTCTGTCCCAGGGAAACTACTGCGGAATGCGACATCTGATCATAAATCAGAGCGTATATCTATGAGACGATAAGACTCCACAGCTGTGCCGTGTGTTTGGACAGTAAAATGCAAATTCAAAAAATTTAAAGAGAGCGTTAATATTAAATAAATCAATCCCAGGTCTAGTTACTAATGAGAGAGGGGTGTGGATAATAGAAAACTCAGAATTCCTTAACTTACCTAGGGATGTTACAATAAATACCATCTTCTTTGTGAATTTACAAATGGAAACATTACCTGCAGATTTCAGAAGCATACAAGTGGCCCCTAATAGAAATTATAAATTGAGTGTAAATAATCAAAATGATTGCAGTTGATTAAAATAAAACTTTTTATGTAGAAAATGCAGAAAACAAAAGAAGAAAGTCAAAAGCCATAAAAACACAGAAACCGTTGTCAGCAGGAGCGTGAAATACAGCAGCGATGCCCAAAATATAAACATTCCAACC
Organism: Sapajus apella; assembly: GCF_009761245.1. Classification (NCBI taxonomy): domain Eukaryota; kingdom Metazoa; phylum Chordata; class Mammalia; order Primates; family Cebidae; genus Sapajus; species Sapajus apella. Next base: position 1,045,762 of record NW_022437096.1, read on the forward strand.
ACACCCCTCCCGCTGAGAAATATTGATGCTGACAGATTTTTCTTTAAAGAAAGCCTTGTTGGAGTAGAGAAAACATTAAGCAAATGACCCAGTTTAAAAACAGAGGCAGGCAGTTTTAACTGTCATGTTCATGAAAAAGGCGCACTCTCTTGCATGAAACAAAATCACTAGGGCTGGGGAAGGAAGAGGTCGCCAGCGGGAAGCACCAGGGACCAGGGATTCGGCGTCTGTGCCGCAGTCAACACACCGGGCAGCTCCCCTGAATCCCACAGAATGCCTCGACTTCCGTTTCAAATACTAAATGGTCAGGGAAGGTCCTAGAATTCGTTTCTTTTTTTTTAAATCTTCTTGAGATGGAGCCTCGCTCTGTCACAGGCTGGAGAGCAATGGCGTGATCTCAGCTCACTGCAACCTCCGCCTCCCAGGTTCAAGCGATTCTCCTGCCTCAGCCTCCCGACTGGCTGCACCTGGCTAATTTTTTCATTTATGGTAGAGATGGGGTTTCACCCTGTTGGTCAGGTTGCTCTAGAACTCCTGGCCTTGTGATCTGCCCACCTCGGCCTCCCAAAGTGCCAGGACTACAGGTGCGAGCCCCTGTGCCCAGCCTAGGATTGTTTTCCCTGACAGTTGACGTGAGGTTCTGTAGACCCACACGGGCTGAGGCTGTCCGGGCCTGCAGCGTTCCCCGGCGGTAGGCAGGACCTGTCCAAAGCAACCCTCACGGCATCTGGCTGGGTCATTACTTGTCACAGTGTCTCTTTGGAGGCACCTCTGGCCTCCACCCACTGGATAAGACAGCAGCCTCCTGGCTGGGACAGTCAAAGCACTCCCAGTCTTTATCAAAGGTGCCCTGAGGGGAACCGGGGAAAGAAACGGGAGGGCGTCAAGCTCCGTAGTCCATGGGGACTTTTCTACAAGGGCACAGTAAACGCTTGGTGAATATCTGTTACAGGAATGAATCAGTGCATTTTTTCCAGCATTGAAAAATGTTTTTAAAACACCACCAAGAAAACTTCAGCTAATTCAAGAAATAAAAATCACACAAACAACATTCACCAACAAACAATGAAATTTCGATCACACACTGGAGCGAGAGCTAGAAAGAAACACTTCTGTAATAACTAATAATTTGTAATAATGAAAAGGAGGGGCGTACAGCCAGCCGTGGCAGACGTGGACTAAATGAAAGTGAGCAGCAGGCTGCAGCTCCCGCAGGCGTGGCCAATGCTGCACCGCGAGGTTAATTACTTTTCTACACAACAGAAAGGAAGAAAACAAACCCAACAAACTAAACGGCCAACGTATGAAATTGGAAAATGAAAATAAACCTTAATTTCTAAGACGATTGAAGGAATTAATTTTTTTGAGAAAAAAAATAAGTAAATGAATTTCCTGCAAATCCAAGTCTGTTTCAGTCAGCATCTAGGAACTGGGGAAGGAGAATAGCACAGAAACGTTAAAGCCAGGAGGGAGAACTCCCCACATCCAGGAATACGCTGGGGAATCCCGCGAGGTGCCCGGTGTCTTCCGTGTCCCCTGTCTCTTTACTTATTTCCTTCCGTCTCCTTTCTCTTTCTTTCTTTGTGCGTGCTGGCAGGGTCCAGCACACACACAAAGACAGATGCAGAATCACCCCAGATGAGATGTGCTGGCCACCGGAGGACATGGAGGATGCAATCACAGCATTTTTCTCTTAAAAGCATGAGGGCCCTACTGAGTCTTGACAAAAATGAAGCTGTGAATTATCTTCATGTGCTTGCTTCAGAGCATACACATCAGGGTGTCCAAACTTTTGGCTTCCCCAGGCCACACTGGAAGAAGAATTGTCGTGGGCCACACGTAAAATCCACTAACACTAGCAAGAGCTGATGAGCTTAAAAAAAAAAAAAATCAAAAGTATCTTATTATGTTTCAAGGAAGTTTACAAACTTGCGTTGAGCTGTATTCAAAGCCATCCTGGGCCACATGCGGCCCACAGGCTGTGAGTTGAACAAGCTTGTTTTGTACCTAGTGAGCAGAAGAATGGACATGCACAGAAAATTTCCACTTGCTGGCCAGGCACGGTGGCTCACACCTGTCATCCCAGCACTTTGGGAGGCTGAGGCGGGTGGCTCACCTGAGGTCAGGAGTTCGAGACCAGCCTGGCCAACATGGCGAAACCCCATCTCTATTAAAAATACAAAAATTAGCTGGGCATGGTGGCGGGCGCCTGTAATTCCAGCTAGTTGGGAGGCTGAGGCAGGAGACTCACTTGAACCCGGGAGGCGGAGGTTGCAGTGAGCCAAGATTGGTCCACTGTGCTCCAGCCTGGGTGAGAGTGAGACTCCATTTCAAAAAAAAAAAAAAAATGTCCACTTGCTTTCATGAACTCAACACAACCATGATTCCAAATTCAGACAAGGAGAATAAAATTAAAATAATTGAGAAGAAACAGATCACCTCATTTTCGAACTCAAATGTAAACATTTCACATGAAATAATGGAAAATTAGATTCGGCTGCATTAAGAACATTCTGCAACTCAGTCTTGTGAAGACGATTCCACTGGGTCCAGATGAAGCTTTCTGTTGTACAAACCTGCGTGGAGATCTGAAGGCGAGTTCACTGGGACACCGATACGGTGATGAACAACGGGCGAGCCTCTCCGTTTTGGCTAATTGTGTCTGTTTTTTATATGTGTTTTTTCATTTTTTCTATTTATTTGTTCTGCTTATTATAATAGCCTTCTGCACTGCCCCCAAGATTGCAGAAATGTTTGCCTACATGTCCTTCCTGGACTTCAGGGGCTTTCTTTTTAATCCAGAGTAAGTTTGTGTTGAGGTAAGCTGTGAGTTGAGGATCTAAATCATTTGCCAATTAGCTTGAGATGACATGTTGAATTCCTTTTTCTCCCAGAGTGCAAAGCCTCTGTGACAGCGCACGTGAGTTATGTGTGGGTTTCTGTAAATGTTTCTGTTCCCATTTTCTATTACAGTTTTGACTGTCTCGGAGGTCTAAGTACATTCTAAAACCTGTCTTCCTAACGCATCCCGGGGCCCTGGACTTGCCCCAGCTGCTGATTAAGGCATTTAATTACCAAGGATCTTCTGCCTTGCTTTGTCACTCAGTTTTCCTCCAAAACATCCTTCCACATAAATTCTCCCAAATAATTCTCAGAATCATTTTCATTTAGTTTTTTGTTTGACTTTTCTGGGTTTCCCATAAGATGTATATTATTTTTGTAGAGAGAAAAATTTCATAAAACCTTGTTGTAAACAAGTTAGAAAACAGAGTTCCAATTCTAGGGGAAAAAGATGTATTGGAAAGAAGCCACGAAGAATATATGTCAGTGGTCAAGAAAGACTGCGGAATGACTGCTGAGTAATGTCTATTTTGTGTACAATTCTGCGCGTTCAAGGTTTTCTGGAATACGTGTGTGTTCTTCAGTTAGAACACCACCTGTTTCTGTGAAATGAAAGTGCAAAGTTCCACGTCTGAGGAGGTACCCTGTGAATGTGCCCTCTGCAAGGGTCAGCCAGCGGTTCCACGGGAGCCACCGTGTGTGGCTCAACACGCAAGTGTGGGTGAAGTTAAGTCAGATGCTCAACACTCAGCATCAGGCTGCGCACAGTGAGTCCTGGGAGGGTCTTTGGAGCCTCCATAGAAACAGCTCTGGCTCTGAAGCATGGACAGCTACCACGTGCAAGCCCCAGAGGCCTCCATAGCTCGGGGGTCCGGGCAGGGACCTCCCTGCCCTCTGGGTGACTCGGGCTGATTTTTCAGCAATTCTATAAAACATGTATTCCTGGAAGGAGGCGGCAGGTGAACTGGAGTTCTGAGGAGGTTGCACCCCTGAGCCCAGCTCTGGCCTGTCTGTGCAGAGCCTCTGGGGCCTGTGGTTGCTGGAGGGTGGAGTCCAGATCCAACAGACACCCAGGAGCTCCAGACCTGAACCACCCCAAGGACGCAGGTCACGGTAAGACGCACCGCAAAGGTAGGCGCAGGTGGGATGGGATGATTGCATTTAAGCTCAGTGTGTGCATATGTATGTGTGTGTGTATACCATACATTTTGTATCTACTTTTGTGGGTATACAAAATATATGTGTGTGTATGTATATCACATTTAATGTATTACAGAATGTCAAAAAACATTTGATGTGGAAATCCATTCATGCTACACTAGGAAAAGAAAAACCGCAGATTACAGAGAAGCAGATATAGTAATGTTTTGGTATAATTATGTATAATACATTATGTAGGATCTATATTGTCCATATAAATATATACTTAATTTTTAAAGTAATATTATGTATAAGAAAATATATATCACGTAAATTTTGTCAGTTAGTGTATAATTCAGTGGGATTCAATACATCCCTATTTTTTGTTTTGTTTTGTTTTTTGAGATGGAGTCTCACTCTGTCACCCAGGCTGGAGTGCAATGACGTGATCTCGGCTCACCGCAGCCTCCGCCTCCCGGGTTCAAATGATTCTCCTGCCCCAGCCTCCTGACTAGCTGGGATTACAAGCATCTGCCAACATGCCCAGCTAATTTTTGTATTTTTAGTAGAGACATGGTTTCACCATGTTGGCCAGGCTGATCCCGAACTCCTGACCTCAGGTGATCCTCGCACCTTGACCTCCCAAAGTGCTGGGATTACAGACGTGAGCCACCGAGTCCAGCTATTTCTCATGTGGCTCAACTGTCGCCATGTTCCATCTACACAACTTTATCCCCAAACTCTTCCCAGTAAACACCCACTCCCCGCAGACCCCCTGCGGCAGCCCCTGCACGCACCCACCCTTCTCCTTCCCGCCGCTGCGAATCGGCCTCTCCTCACTGTGAGCCTCCGGCAGGCAGAATTGAGCCACAGATGCCCTTCTGTGTTGGGCCTTTTTGCTCCACATGTGGCGTGAAAAAGGCTCTTCCCTGCTGTGGCCTGCTGTCTTGTGCCTGAATAACCCCATGTTGTGTGCAGACCGCAGGCCGTTCATCATTCACCCGCCGGTAGGTCCCTGGGCTATCTCTCCCTCTTGGTTATGGTGGCAAATGCTGTGTGTACATGGGGATACCTTTCTGAGTCCCTGCTCTCGATTCTTTTGGATGGGTGCCAAAGAAAGAGTGGGATGGCCGGGTCCACAGGTAACTCTTCACCTTGTTGAGAAATTGCCCGTCTTCTGCAGACGCTGCTGTTTTCCATCTACACTAGCGAAGCCCGAGGGCTCCGATTTTCCACGTCTTCACCAACGCTTGCAGCTGTCCATTTTGCCGGCCAGCGTCCTCCCAGTAGGTAGGAAGTGGTGGTTTTTGAGGTTGTGATTTGCATAATGACTGCTGGTGTCAAACACCTTTTCACATACAGCGGTGTGTCACTTAACGAAAGGGACAGCTTCTGACAAGTGCGCCCTCGGGTGATTTTGCCCTTGTCTGAAAGGACACGAGTCTGCATGGCACAGCCTACACCACATGGAGGGGATGTGGCACAGCCTGGTGCTCCCAGGGTGCGCACCCGTCAGCGTGGGGCTGCGCCGAAGGCTGCTGGCGGCACACACACCGGGGCAGGGATCTGTTATCTCAACCTAGAAGAGATGCGGTGAAATAGAAATTCCATTTGACCCCGCAATCCCATTACTGGGTATATATCCAAAGGATTATAAATCGTTCTATAAGGACACATGCAAACGAATGTTCATTGCAGCACAGTTTACAATAGCGAAGACCTGGAACCAACCCAAATGCCCATCGATGATAGACTGGACAGGGAAAATGTGGCACATACACACCATGGAATATTATGCAGCCATCAAAAACGATGAGTTCATGTCCTTTGTAGGGACATGGATGAACCTGGAAACCATCATTCTCAGCAAACTGACACGAGAGCAGAAAATCAAACACCACATGTTCTCACTCACAGGTGGGTGTTGAACACTGAGAACACATGGACACAGGGAGGGGAGCATCACACACTGGGGTCTGTTGGGGGGAAATAGGGGAGGGACAGCGGGCGGTGAGGAGTTGGGGAGAGAGAGCATGGGGAGAGATGCCAGATGTAGGTGAAGGGGAGGAAGGCAGCAAATCACACTGCCACGTGTGTACCTATGCAGCAATCTTGCATGTTCTTCACATGTACCCCAAAACCTAAAATGCAATTAAAAAAGAAAAAAGAAAACACCGCATTAGAATTGCACCGGCCCACTGCCATGTATTCAGTCCGTGCTCGGCAGAAACACAGCTGTGGGATACCCGACTGCCTTGACCCACCCTCCATCTGTGCATCTTTGGAGAAATGTCTATTTGAGTCCTCGGCCTTTTTTTTATTGGGTTGTTTGGCTTTTGTTGTTGATGAGTTGTAGAAGTTCATAAATTCCATTACCCTTGTTTTTAGTATAATGTATTTCATTGTAAGCTTATGTGATTTAATGGGCTAAATTCAGCCATCAGCGCACAGAATTCCTGGAAATTTCACCATTGCTCTCACTGTCCTCGTGATCAGTTCCAGCACACAGCTGCCTCTCCCTGCCCCGACTGTGGTCAGGATTCAGAAGAAAATGATCATGACAAGTTTTTTTGAAAAACCTAAAGTGTTTTCCTAATCTGAGGAAATACCATCATTATTATTTACGGCTGTTTTTTGACTCAACACATAGGCCCAAGAAATGCACTTGTTAAGTTAAGGTCTCTTTCCCATGAGTGGGGCTGCGGTGGGGGAGGAGGCTGGAGCCACAGAGCAGAGACCGCTGAGCCATCTGTGAACTGCCACTCCCCTGCCCCCGTACCCCGACAGCTGATAAATAAGAAAGGCAAAATGGGCTGTCCTACAGCCTTCGAAGAGTCTCAGGGGCACGGTAAGCCTTGAAAAGCACTTAGCTGCTAAAAACGCTTCCTAATGAGCAGGAGACAGCCTCTTTTCAGCTGCACAGCCCGTTTAGACAGTGACAGGAAGGGGCCCTTTCGCGCAGAGCCCCGGAGTCTTGCTCCTGGGCAGAGGGCCCTCAGGAGGACTGTGCTCAGCACTCCCACCTGCAGGCTGCCTCCCTGGCTGTGGGTCTTTAGCTTCTGACTCTTGTTCTTGCTCTGAGTGAGAGACCAAACAAGAATTCACGGCAAAACAGAAGGTCTGCTGAGAACGTGACCAGCAGAAGCCACCCTCACACTGCCTGCTGTCGATGGGATCCTGTGCGGCTCCAGCCAGTCTTTGTCCGTTGCCTTACTTTATCTGGAGTTTTTCCTTCCTCCGTCCCTCCCTCCTTCCTTCCATCTTTGCTTCCCTCCCTCCTTCCTTCCTTTGTTCTTTCTTCTTCTATTTTGCTCTTTTCCTTCTTCCCTTTCTTCCTGTTCTCTCCTTCCTTCCCTCCTTCCTTCCCTCCTTCTTTCCTCCCCCCTCCCTCCTCCCTCTTCCTTCCCTCCTTCCCTCTTTTCTTCTTTTCTGCCTTTCTTTTCGGTGCATCTCAAGTATAAAGAACAGGATCCATCTTCTGCAACGATCTAAGAAGAGCCCTGAACACACCTCCCTGTCCCTGCTGGGATCTTAATCGTGACACCATTTAAGAACACGGTCCTTTCTAACCCACCTGCGACGTCTCCATGCACCCGAGGGCAGACTCGGCCTGAGTGCAGTGCTCATTTTCCCTCCTATGTACTTTTATGACATTGATGTGTATTTCTAAATATGTTTTCACGTGTCACATTGTTGGGTTTGTTCAGTTTGTAACTTTATGAAAGAGTAAGATGCAGTGCGCAATAGAACTTTCTCACTAAATATTAGATTGCTAACAATCATTACACTGCTGTTTTTCATTTCTTTCAGCCATTGTGTTCCATTGGCTCACAGGCCCACGCCTGGCAGCCTGAGGGACGAACCGCACTGCTGCCTGTCTTTGCAGAGCTGTATTAGGGCACGATCATGCCCGTTCTTGCACGTATCACCTCTGGCTGCTTGTGCATTGCAGAGCAGAGCTGAGAGGCTGTGACAGAGCCAACCCGGCCTTCGAAGCCAGAAATATTTTCAATCTGGCCCTTTTCAGAAAATGTTTGCAGGTGCCTGAGTGTTTGATCCTGTTTTCCCTACTGGGAAGAACAGGGGTCCGGGCGTGGTGGTTCATGCCTGTAATCCCAGCACTTTGGGAGGCCGAGGAGGGTGGAATCACTTGAGGTCAGGAGTTCAAGACCAATCTGGCCAACATGGTGAAACCCCATCTCTAGTAATAACACAAAAATGAGCCAGGAGAAGTGGCGTGTGCTGTAATCTCAGCTACGTGGGAGGCTGAGGCAGGAGAATTGCTGGAACCTGGGAGGTGGAGGTTGCAGTGAGCCGAGATCATGCCAGTGCACTCCAGCCTGCGTGACAGAGTGAGACTCCACCTCAAAAAAAAAAAAAAAAAAAAAAAGAAAGAAAGAAAGAAAGAAAGGAAAGGAAAAAGAAAAAAGGAAAGAGCAGGGGAAGGTTCTCGTACACATCCTAGTTCATGTTCGAGAGCCTACTTTGGCAAAACCTAGAAATGCAATTGGTGGTCTTGTGGCAGGTGACGCTCTCCTTTGGGGAATGATGCTGAAGAGTTTCCTAAAGACTTGTACCAGTTTATGCCTCTACCAATAAAATCAGAGACCCTGGGAAGGTTCATCGTCGCCAGCACTTGCTGTTGTCAGCCTGTTGATTTTGCTGAAATCGTGGACATGTTTTCCTGGGGAACCATGGAGGACACTTCATCGGGGGTCTAACACCATGGGTCTCCTGTAAAATGTGGCCTCTCCTGCGAAGCAGACTGGGAAATCTGTTCACTCCTGCTTTATGGGTGTGTGGCAGCCCCTGAGAAGGCGTTTCTGACGTGGTTTCTGGGAGGCGTGGCGGCTCAGGGTCGGGGTTCCTCATGGTGAAGCAAGGCAGGCAGAATAGTTACCCCCACCAGTGCTGGGAGAACAGCCCTGGACCTGCCGGAGCGCCAGGTCAGCCCTCTGGGTGTTGGACTTCCTCCGCAGCGTTCCTGAGCACATGGAAGGTGTGCTTGTGGGTAGGGCTCACTATGGATCCCTTTCTGTTCAGAGGGGAAGAGCATTGAGGCCTCAAGCTCTGCAGGCTGTTACCATTTGGGGTCTGCAGAGGGCCCTAAGCAGCCGGCCAGCTATAATGTGGGGATGTCATGGTTCTGCTGCTGTGCAGCTCCAGGGGAGCCTTGAGGGTAGGCTGGCCTCAAGGTTCACACCAATACCAGTCCATGTGGTCACTACACAGTGGTCTTGCCGTGAATGGGACCATCAAACCTGGGCCAGGGAGGCCACGTGCTCCTAAGCCCTGTCCTGCCCACACCTGCTGTGGGGCCTCTCCTGTTCTCCCGAATCTCCTCTGACCAACTGAATGAATGAATGTGAGAATGAGCTTGGAGTGAAGCTTGCTCTGAGGAGTGTGACCAGTGAAGTGACAGGACCAGGCTCCCCAGGGCTGGTGGGGACAGTGGGACATGGGGACGTGGGGACCAGGGGAGCCTCAGGTGGGCGAAGATCACCACTGTGAACCTCAGAAGAGCTGGCGAGTGGAAGAGGGCCCAGTGCATGCCACATGTTCTTATGTGGGAGGATGTGTCCCCATGGGGCATGCTACAGGGAGGGATTTCATGTGGTGTGAGAAGGACTTGCTGATGGCTGAGCTGTCTATGGCTATTATAGGCTGACTCAGCACTATTACTGCTATACTACCATCACCATCATCATCTCCATCATTAACATCACTGTGATCGCTGACACCGCCACCATCATCACCATGATCTCCATCATCGCCATCATCATCATCAACATCGCTGTGACCACTAACACCACCACCATCACCATCATCACTGTCACCATCGTCATTACCACCATCCGCAGCAGCACCACCATCACCATCATCACTGTCACCACCACCATCGTCACCGTCACCATCAGCACCACCGCCATCATCATTACCAACACCATCACCATCATCACTGTCACCACCACCACCATCACTGTCACCGTCAGCACCACCACCATCATCATTACCAACACCATCACCATCATCACTGTCACCACCACCACCGTCACCGTCACCATCAGCACCACTGCCATCATCATTACCAGCACCATCACCATCATCACTGTCGTCACCATCAGCACCACCGCCATCATCATTACCAACACCATCACCATCATCACTGTCACCACCACCACCGTCACCGTCACCATCAGCACCACCGCCATCATCATTATCAACACCATCACCATCATCACTGTCACCACCACCATCATCACCATCACCATCAGCACCACTGCCATCGTCATTACCAACACCATCACTGTCACCATCAGCACCACCGCCATCATCATTACCAACACCATCACTGTCACCACCACCATCACTGTCACTGTCAGCACCACCGCCATCATCATTACCAACACCATCACTGTCACCACCACCATCACCGTCACCATCAGCACCACCGCCATCATCATTATTGTCTTTCAGCTAGGTAGCAGTGACCACTCATTTTATGTGTCAACTTGACTGAGCCCTGGAGCTGGTTGAACATTATTTCTAGGGGTGCCTGTGAGTGTTTCTGAGGAGGTTAATGTTTAAATGGATGGGCTTAGGAAAGCAGCGGCTCTCACCAGCACAGGCAGCATCATCTAATACTTTGGGAGCCCGAATGGACTAAAATGCACAAGAGGAGAGATGTTGGTCCTCTGCCTGATTGCTTGATCTGGGACGTCAGTCTCTTCCTGCCCTCAGACCAGAACTCACACCACCAGCTCCCCTGGTTCTCAAGCTTTCAGGCTGGCCCTGAATTACACCAGGGCTTTCCTGGGTCTTCAGCTTGTGGACAGCAGGTGGTGAGCCTGCTAAGCCTTCATAATTTCATATAAAACATCTCCTTCTCTATGTACATCCTACTGGTTTTGTTTCTCTGAAGAACACTGATACTGTGACTGAGGCACACTTTGGTCGAACCCGCTGAGCAGAATCAGGGTCCTGGGAAAACACTGGGCCAGGCAAGGGTCTCCGGCTTCAGCCCCGGTCCAGCTGGGGGCCAGTGGGGAGGCTGGGGGTTGGACCTTGCATTGGCTGCTTCTTTCTGACTCCATGTTCCTGTCTGGCGCTAGAATCCAGTGAGTTTTATCCACCCTGGCATTTTACTCACAGAGGTGAGCAAGTGCAAAGGCACCAAGTCCAGTGAACCCTCTGTTCCTACAGACTCAGGAGCTTCTCCCAGGCAAGGCTGCCGGAAGGAGGCAAGCACACTTCTGAGAGCCGCTCAGCAATTCTGAGCTCCCTGTGGCCCCAATCAGCGATTTGTTGGGCAAATAGCAGAGGATTAATAAAAATGTAAGAGAACTGCCTTTCCATAGTTAATTGCCTCTCTCCTTTCAAGACAATCCAGCACATTCCATGTTGTGTCCCCCCCGAGAAACAGGGCTCCTTCCCAGAGAGGCAGGCAAGAGCCCCAGGGCTCCAACTGGTGTTTCCAGCAAAATTAAAATATTCTGGCCATATGTGGTGGCTCATGCCTGTAATCCCAGCACTTCGGGAGGCCAAGGAGGGTGGCTTATAAGGTCAGGAGTTCAAAACCAGCCTGGCCAAATGGTGAAGCCCCCTCTCTACTAAAAATACAAAAAACTAGCCAGGCATGGTGGTGGGTACCAGTAATCTCAGCTACTCAGGAGGCTGAGGCAGAGAATTGCTTGAACCCAGGAGGCAGAGGTTGCAGTGAGCCGAGATTGCGCCATTGCACTCCAGCCTGGGTGACAGAGCAAGACTCCATCTCAAAAAAAAAAAAAATGTTCTGGCCACTCCTTGGCATCGGTTGGCATGACAAGGTGTCCTCTCAGATGATGGTAAGAGCATGTGTGTGTGCATGTGTGAGGCACACAGACATCTGTGGCATGTCTTATTTCCTCCAGCTCTCCCTAATTCTTTTCATTTCAAAGCCCACTAGGCAGTGCTAGGAGCAGCAGAACCCTTTGTGTCGTTGGAGCAAAGAGTGGCTCCAATGCCTTCAGGGTGGGGCAGGCGTTATGTCCCAGCTATGGCCAGAGCAGCACCAAGAAGGGGCCACCTTCCGAGTCAAACCAGAGAGGGGACTCTGAGAATGGCTGTGATGGCCAGCTTCTCATGGCTTCACCCATCCCCGGCCATTCCTGGTTATTTCCCATGTTCATCTCTCCATGTATTCACTTATTTACAAAGGAGCACACAGAACCCAACCCAGTCTGTGGGATAGGTGTGATGTCCCGCAGGAGGTGATGGGGAAGGTGGGGGCAGGTGCAGGAGGTGATGGGGAAGGTGGGGCAGGTACAGGAGGTGATGGGAAAGGTGGGGGCAGGTGCAGGAGGTGATGGGGAAGGTGGGGCCAGGTGCAGGAGGTGATGGGGAAGGTGGGGCAGGTGCGGGAGGTGATGGGGAAGGTGGGGGCAGGTGCAGGAGGTGATGGGGAAGGTGGGGGCAGGAGCTGGAGGTGATGGGGAAGGTGGGGCAGGTACAGGAGGTGATGGGGAAGGTGAGGGCAGGTACAGGAGGTGATGGGGAAGGTGGGGGCAGGTACAGGAGGTGATGGGGAAGGTGGAGGCAGGTGCAGGAGGTGGTGGGGAAGGTGGGGGCAGGTGCTGGAGGTTAGAATGGCGAATGGCTGGGAAGGGCAAGGGGGGGAGTTAGAGGGGAGGCACCAGGAGGCTTTCACTTAGAGATGAGGAAGGGAGAAGGAAAAGACCCATCCAGAATCCAATTATGTTAACTCATCTCTGCTATCGATCCTACATTCCAGGCCCAGGAAAAAAACCCCAAAACCTAATTACTGCACTGCTAATGACTGAAATGACAAATTGAGGAGCCTCCAGGCTGCTGATGGTAAGAATTTAAGGCTCTGAGTCTCTGTGGGGGAGGGTGCCCTGGGCTCCGTCACTTAAGGAGGGCTTTCTCTCCTGCACTGCAGGCCACTGAGCTCACACCAAGTGCCTCCGGGCACCTGAAAACCCACGGTTCCTGCCACTTTGGTTCATTCCTCGTTTCCACCTGGGATGTTGGAGCCACTTGATTCCAGAAGTTCTGAGGAAGGGTGCCCACTGGTCTCCTCTCCCAAGCCCAGAGAAGACAGCAGGCTTTCCATGGAGAAGATGCTGATGAAATCAATTAGGGCCTCGTCCTCCGGAAGCCTCGGGAGGTGGTGCCGACCATCTGCGGCTGTTGTCCTGAGCACCTCTGGAGAGGCAGCTGGAGTGACAGCCGTGTCGCCGCTGCGATCTGCTGATATAATTACATAGAGAATGCATTTAACGCTTCAGTGGGCAACTTGGTATAACAGTTTAATTTTTCACTGAAATCTAAATTTGCTCCAGACTGTATATTTTTCTATCACATTAGATAATCAATCTGAGCGGAAATCCAATTTTAACTCCGTCATCGCTCCTCTGGAGAAAGTGACAGAGTGAGCGCCCTCGGGTCTGGGCTGCTCAAGGCTGGTGTGTGAGCCCGTGCTGGGATCAGCAGATGAGGAGTGGTCCCTCGGCTGCCTGAGGCCTGGCCAAGAACAGGCCAGCTGTGGTTCCCCGGGAGCTGAGGCTGCTGGCCAGGTGGAGGGGAGCTGAGGCTGCTGGCCAGGTGGAGGGAGGAAGCTGCCAGCTGCCCAGGGTGCTGAGGGTCCCCGCCTGTCCCCTCATGGCCACGAGGAAGAGGTCGGGCTGCAGAGAAGTGGCCAGACAAGGGGCAACCTCAGGGTCTTCCAGAGACCTTCCTGCTGCTTCTTGGGCAGTGAACGACTCTAGTGTTTTTCACACGAGGTAGATGGAGCCTTTGGACCTTCTGTGGACCGGGGCCTGGAAAATCTCCCGCTCACATGTAGACAGACTTGTGTCCCCAAACTGTGTTCTGATCTTAGCCCTTCGTCTTCCCTGTGCGGTCAGGGAGGGACTGCGACTTCCGTCCTTCCCTCCTGCCTTCAACCTGCAGCACAGGGCAGCCAGCTTCATGGCAACGGGCCTGTGGACGAGAGAAGAGGTGGCAGCCGAGGTGTGGGTGGGGGGTTCTTTCGGCTTGTGGTTGTGCAGGTTGGTGGGAAGGACGCATCACTCAGGTGGGCGGGGGCAGCTGGCCTGGCTGTGTCTCAGGCAGGGCTACCACGGTGGGCAGGCTGTGTTCCTGAGGTGCCAGCTCACCGCCACCATCACCTGCAGGCACCGGACGGCACGTGGGTGTCTCCGTCTGCTTCAGATCCAGCCCCAAACAGACAGCAGGGACGAGCCCCTCGGGGTGGGGGTGCCAGCAAGCACACAGGGTCCCCAGCCTCATGCCAGGCTGGACTTTCCTGGAACAGAGCAGCCACATTTGGGGGCTCCAGGTCTGCACCCTCCCAAGGCTGGGACGATAACTGCCACTCCCAGAAATCACAGACAGCAAAGAGACATTCCATCCATGAATGGGGGTTTTTATTCCAAAAACAGGAAGGACTCGCTGCCTAGGCCGCATGAGAGAGAGCCTGCTGGGATGGTGAAGTAATTTGTTTTTTGAACAACGGAAAAATAACCCATCATTATCACAGGTGGTGTGGGCAGGGCCTGGAGGGCATCAGGGGTCTCCTTGCTCGGCAGTTCCTGAGTGGGCCAGTGGACACCACTGTCCATCACCTGCACATCCACCTCACCACGGGGAGGGTGTCAGAAAGAGGGCGGAACCAGCGTTCGTGCCTTTAGGATTTCCTGGCCACGGTTGTCTGTGGAACAGTCTAGAATGGCGGCTTCTCTGAGGGGTGCGCATGTTAGTAGGCGTCTCTCTCGCCTTCCCGGGCAGCAGGCTCTCTGAGGTCACCATCGCAGCTGCGTGCTTTGGCATCCTGACCTTGGGCTTGTCTGCGGCTTGAGCAGCTCAGCCTCTGCAGATGCTTGGGATGAAGAGGAGGTGCGTGGCTCCGCCCCCGAGCCAACACTGCGCCCCACATTCATTTCAGAGGACAGTGTGCTCAGCTGTGGCTCAGCCAGGTTCAGACCCATCCTGGGTAGGAAGAGGGGGAGACACAGCCCCCTTGGCCTTAGCCAGGAAGCAAGGCAGTCGCCCTCCGGGCTTTGGGAGGAGGCTGGGGGAGACACCCTCCCACGGCAGGCATTCACCACGTTTCCTTGCTTCCGTGTATGATGTGTGGACCCTTGGGGATAAAATGTTGAGGAGACTATCTCATAAGTGTGGAGTGGGTTAGGTTTTCTAAACCAAAACTTCGAATCCGGATGTCACAAGCAGCATTTGGTTATGTAAAAAGTTTCAACAGTGTTATAAAAAAAAAAACAAAACTGCTGTAAACTAAGCAGGTGACACTTTACCTGCAGGAGAAAATATTGCAGCATGTAAAACAGGAACCAGATTAACACTCAGAATAAATAAAGAGCTCCTGTAAATCAATGAGAGAAGAGAGGCAACTAGGTGGCATGCACAGGTGATTTATAGAAGAAGCGACACACACGTGGCGTGAGTGTCTGAAGGATGCGCGTCTTCCCGGGAATCCGCAGCAGAGAAAGCAGCGAGGCTCCGTCACTGCCGTCGCACAATGGCGACCGTTTCTAACCACAGCTAATTTAATTTAGGGGGAGTATCCAGGGGAACGGGAGCACCAGGAGACATTTGGTGTAAGGATAGATTGGCAAAGTCATTTTGGAAACAATTGCTTGTTGATATAAAAAGTGACAGCACATGAGCTGAGCAATTCCGCCTCGAGAAATGGAAATTAAGAGACGGAACGTGTGCTGCACCGAGCTACCTGTGCGGGTGCACAGACTCGTCCAGGGAGAGCACTGGCAGGGCACTCCCAGAACGCAGATCCTGACGCCCACCAGCAAGAAGACTCTACACCAATTATTAGACATTCATTCCGGGGATTTCCGGGCTCATGTGTAAGACAGAGACGGGGAGAGATTTCCCGTCATCGAAGGGGAGCTCTAAAGACACTCCTGAGTCCTAAAGAGCCCTCTGCTGAGCCCAGTGTGGAGCTGTCCTGTTCAGTTAATTGAGAAGGGAGAGAGAGAGTGTGTGTGTGCCTGTGTGTGCATGTCTGTGTGTGTGTATGCATGTGTGCATGTCTGTGTATACATGTGTGCATGTCTGTGTATACATGTGTGTGTGTCTGTGTGTGTGCATGTGTGCATGTGTGTGTGCATCAAGATGAAGGATCCTATCAAGCGTGGGAATGTGAAGGATGACCTGAGCCCAGCCTTGGCAAAGGCCGAGGTTCCAATGAGCAGACCCCAGGAGAGAGGAGAGAGAGGAGAAGAGGGGCCAGCAGCAGTGTTCTAGGACTGTGGGGAATCCCCCGGATGACCAGGAGTGTGTGCTGTGCAGTGTGGATTTGGGGGTGATGCAGATGCCGGAGGTGCTGATGGAGAGAGAATTGGGAAATTCTGCAGGTGGACCTGGGATCCTGAGCAGCTGTCCGCCTTCTGGGCCTCAGTCCCAGATGAAGGAGGAGCTGGGAGCTCCGGGGGAAGGACCAGCAGCTGCACACTGCCTCGGTGGCTCTGGGCGGGGCAGGCCCTTCTCAGGGGCTCTCCAGCCTTATTTCATGGGCACATAGGGATTCCCCACCGGGCCCTCTGTCAAGGCATCGCCAGGAATGGGAGTTGAGCCTGGGTATCTAGAGCCACCTCCTGATCTCCCAGAGCAGAAGCTGAGGGAAATCCTGAGGGTGGATAAAACAAGAGGAGCAGGAGGCAAGAAAGAGACGGCAGTGAGAACCCAAAGCCTCCTGGTGAGGAGCCCAGGGCTGTGCTGCAGCTTGGGCCTGGGTCTGGAAGCTTCTGCATTCTCCTAAAAGACGCGGGTGCCCGGGGCCCCTGAGCACTCACTGCCTCGGAACGGGAGGCAACAGGTCAGTCCACTCACAGCCAGACGGAGGACCTGGTGCTGAGCGCCCAGGCTGGCAGTGGGCGTTCAAGAGTCCATTTGCGTCGATAAAGCAGGAAGCGCAGGTGCATGAGGAGCGAAGGGGAGGGTGCGCCCGGACCTGGCTAATGCCACAGGCGGCCACATTGTCCCCCAGCGGAAAATCAATACCCAGCGTCAGAAGCAGGAAGATGAGCACAGCGGCACAAACCTGCAACTGAAACAGCCGGCGAGGGCGGCCAGGGTGCCGCAGGAGCAGCACTGGGGCGCGCTGACCCCATGGAAATTCTAAAGTAATTACATCTACTATTCTGATAAAAAATATGTAATAAATAAAGATAAACACAGCACTCTGAAAGCAGCGTCTCGATAGCCCACAGGGAAGGAGGCGCAGCCTCACACCCAGGCCTGGGGCCACACGGGCAGGCTGTCCAGCGTGGAGTCAGACCTCTCCCTCTCCCTTAGGGAGCGCGCTAGCTGTAACTGCAGTGTCCACGGTCCCTGTGTTCCATCCAGGGTGACCACAGGCCTGCCCACGGGCTGGATGTGTCCCCAAGCCATAGCCTTGGGACGCTTTGGCAGGGTCTGTTGAGCCCGGGGGGGGCTTTTGTGCAGCCTTGGGGAACTGCACGCCCACTCCTCTTTCTAAGTAAGGTTGGGAACGTCTGAGCTGGGCCATCTTCTTGCCTCAGGCCTCTCCTGAATTATAATGGCGGCTTCAACTTCCATAATTGGAAAACCCCTGGCTCCAAGCCCCATCCTCTAAGATCTAGACTTGGACATCCTCCACTGCAAGGGCAGGCTGAGCCTTTTCCTCCGTGGCCTCTTCTCAACCCCTGGATGCTGCACCAGAGATCCCGAGGGCCATCGCCTCAGCTCCTGTGCCCAGGCTGCCTCCACCTGCATGCATGCCACCCTGGAGAGCCCCCGAAATCCCACCCTGCTCATCCTTCCCAGCCCCTCCCACCAAGGCCCTCTCCCTCTTCTGGGAGGACTGGAACATTCTAAAGCTCTCCGTCCCATTGCTGTTCTCTCTGCTGTAATCAGTTCTCCCCGCAGCAGACAGAGAGGCTGCCAAAGGGGTGAGATCAAACGGTGCCCCTCCTTAGGCCATGCCTGCTGGGTCCCCCACATCGAAAGTGATTGCTGGGTCCAGAGCTCTAAAGCAAAGGCTGTTCCCGGAAGGCTGCCTGCCCCACCCGACTTTGTGGCCAAGGCAGGAGCTGGCCTTGGAACTTTGAACCCGGCCAAACTGCAGTGGCCACTGCATCCTGGAAAAGAGCTGTTTCACTGGCACCTCAGCCCCTGGGCAGGGACCCCGTGAGCTGGGGACGCGTGCAGGGAGCCAGCCGCCTCCACCAAGAAGAGCTCCGCGTGGAACCTGTGCACCACCCTCAGCTGCTCTTCAGACGCGGCCCTGCCGGACTTCTCTTCAGAACGTGCTTTGTTTCTAGCTGAGTCTTGGTCTTTCAAAGTGCAATTTCCAGGACCCCAGGAAGCACCTGGTTCTACTGGTTTACAGCCTGGTTTTCTGTTTCTTCTTAATTAACCTCATCTAAGGGCCTAAACCCCTGCTCCTGCCCCTAGACCCCACAGTCATGTCCCCGTGTCCCTAGGACCCACTCGTGTGGGGTCTGGTTGGTTCACTGTGGGTGTGAACTCTCCTTGGCTCAGGGCGTCAGCGATTTCCAGCGCTCAGCCTGGGAAGCCCCTCCCCCATGGCTGGCCTGGCCAGTCTTACCCACCCTCAGGGGCCGGCATTAGCATCCATGTGACTGGGAAGCCTCTTAGCCAGCTGCCCTGGGGCCTGTCTTTCACACACCCTGGTTTCTCCTTCCTCCTTTATTACAACCTGAGGCAGGAGTTGGTGTGTGGCGCTGTGCCCTGCTGGACACGGAGCTGGGCGTCTCCGCCCATCCCACTTTGTGCTCCTGGCATCGATGTTGGGTTGTTGAATAAATATCAGCGGCGCAAGTGAACAGAGGAAGGAGCAAGCGAATGAACCTACTGAGTGACAATGCCTGTGGCTGGATTCCCTCCACTCTCTGCGAGGACTTCCTGCCCTTTGTCACCTGATAACATCTCAGAACTTGAGGGCTGGCAAGACAACCCCTCTCTGATTAGCTGGACCTCCGCCCATCCTTAGCGTAACCTTAGCAGCTCAGAGAGCAGGCAGCCGGGCGGCCTGGGAACCCCCGAACTGAGCAGAGGGCACAGGCGGTCCACCGCAGGTGCAGCCTCTTCTCCATTCCCCATGCAGGGTCTCTTACCGGACTCCGTGCCCGGAGCCCAGCCTTCCAGGAAGATTATTTACAAAGAGCTTCATATGCAAGTGGAAACCAAAGCGAATTCCAGAGCCAGGCTCCCCCTAGCCCAGTTCCCCCTTCCAGGCCTACCGTGGGGCATGGGGCTTGCCTCCGCTCTGCAGTGTAGACAGCTGGTTCCATGCTGCTTACACCTTCGGAGTCTTCCTTGCTGGTGGCGTCTCCACACCTGCTGGGCACTCCTTGCTGGTGGCTTCTCCACACCTGCTGGGCACTCCTTGGTAGTGGATTCTCTACACCAATGGTGTGGCTCAGTCATGCCAGCTCTGCCTTTCTTCAAGTGCTAGAGACATATGGAAAATTTTTATGCAAAGCAATTGCTATCCTTCTATTGATTGAGCCATTGTTTTCTGATACTGGATCAGTATCAGAAAATGCATCCCACACTCCGCACCGCAGCTCCATCTTCAAGGATTATATACAATTGAAATTAATATTTGCATGCACAGGACAGCTGCCTTTGAAGGAAACCTATGAGTGCCCTCTTGAAGATACAGATTTCCTGCTTCTTTGCAAGATGAATAATGTCCCCTAAATGTATCTGCTTTGTAAAGCCAGATTTTCATACATCATGTTTTCCTGGGGTATGGCTTTAAGATAAGTAGATGTTCCTTATTCCTCCTTGAAGATAATGTTCTAAGGAGGAAACACATCTTTGTAAGAAGCGGAATAATTTATAACCAGTTGGACAAGGACCTTAGCGGCCATCCTCTTATGACCTAGACATGGGCTGAGAAAGCAGGTCTTACTGAGGGCACGGTGCACCTCGGCCAGGTTTCCTGCCGCAGAGCGCCAGGGACATTCGGCACCCAAGCAGGACCATTGCTGACATCTGCTTTGTTTTTTAAAATCTATGCCTCATGTGTAACCATAACAGGAAAAACACTTGTTACCTCATTCAACCTGTCACCTCATTCAACGGACACAGAGAGAGGCCTTACAATACCCCCCAGGTGCCATGTGCTGGAGACCAGACCCTTGGACTCCCTCTTCTGCTGGGCATCCCTCTGCTCAGGGAGCATCTTGGCGTGGTACAGACCTTCGGTGCAGCTGGCAGCAAAGAGACGCAGGAGGACGTGGTTGAACCCACCCTGCAGTGCCCAAGGGCCAGGTTAAACCCTGCTGGTGGGTGTTCCTGGACCTGAGACTCAGTTTCCTTACCTGTAAAACAGGGTTTTATTGAGATGCTCAGTATGCCCTGAGCATAGCAGTCCACAGCGGCTCCTGAGCTGCTTCTGTGGGCCCGGCCATCCTGTCTCTGCATCCTGTCTTCACTCTGCTCACCTCTGGATAAACCTCATGGTTCCATGGAGGACCTGGGTGGGGAAGTCTCCTAAACACTCCCAGGCATCAAGCTCATGCTTCCAGCACAAGAGCTGGGGCCATAACACAGGGAGTTGGGCTCTAGTTCTCATGCTGTTCTTTTTTATTATTACTGTGCTTTAAGTTCTGGGGTACATGTGCAGAACATGTGGGTTTGTTACATGGGTATACACGCGCCACTGTGGTTGGATGCATCCATCACCCCGTCATCTACATTAGGTATTTCTCCTAATGCTGTCCCTCCCCAATCCCCCCACCCCACAACAGGCCCCGGTGTGTGATGTTCCCCTCCCTGTGTCCATGTGTTCTCATTGTTCAACTCCCACTTATGAGTGAGAACATTCGGTGTTTGGTTTTCTGTTCTTGGGTCAGTTTGCTGAGAGTGATGGTCTCCAGCTTCATCCATGTTCCTGCAAAGGACATGAACTCATCCTTTTTTATAGGTGCACAGTATTCCATGGTGTAGACGTGCCAAATTTCTTTATCCAGTCTATCATTGATGGGCATTTGGGCATGTATTTTTTTTTAAGGAGTGAAATCTACATAACACAAAGTGAACCACTTTAAAGTGAACAATTCGTGGCCTGTTCACATTCACAGATTCGTGGACTCTCTTCTTCTACCTGAGCTATATCCTGCCTGTCACAATTCCACAGGAAGTAAAAGCCAGATACTTTCTGTGAATGAAATTTTAAGCAGAACACCGACACTGTGCACAGAAAGCATGACTGTGCTGGGTTAGAGGGGGACATGGTTTGGGCTGTGTGCCCACCGGGGTCTCACCATGAATTGTAATTCCCACTGCGGGGGGCGGGACCTGGTGGGAGGGGGTTAGAGCGTGGGAAGGACTTTCCCTGCTGTTCTCATGATAGTGAGTTCTCATGATAGTGAGCTCTCGTGAGAGCTGGTGGTTTAAAAGCTGGACTTCCCCTGCTGTTCTCGGGAGAGCTGGTGGTTTAAAAGGTGGACGTCCCCTGCTGTTCTCGTGAGAGCTGGTGGTTTAAAAGGTGGACGTCCCCTGCTATTCTCGTGAGAGCTGGTGGTTTAAAAGCTGTGTAGCACTTCTTCTTTCTTTGTCTCTCCTGCTGAACCACGTGAGGTCCTTGCTGGCTTCCCCTCTGCCTGCCACATGACTGTAAGTTCCTGAGGCCTCCCCAGTCTTACCTGCTGTACAGCCTGTGGAACTGTGAGCCAATTAAACTTCTTTTCTTTATAAACTATCCAGTCTCAACTGAAGGAAGGTAGAGTTCTTTACAGCAATGTCAGAACGGATAACGGAGGGGAGGGGACACCTGTGCCACCCAGGACCCCGGTCACCTTTGAAACCAGTGCGTCCAGGTGCCCTCACGGATGTTTTCCCATCTTGGAGCCCTGTGATTTTAAGGTTTTTTTACAGTCACGACTCTAGCGAGTGCCGATTCCCTGAGTACCATGGAACCACCCTGAGGTGTCCAGGACACAGCAAGGTTAGGTATCAGGGTGGAGCTTCTAGGAGCTGTGCACCCCGGGACCTCTGGACCAGACACTCTGGGTGAGGAAATGAGGGCAGAATGTGGGGCCTGATCTCTGGGCTGCTGACCACAGAAAGGGCTCCCACAAGGAAGTGGACTTGGGCCTGTGCAGGGCAGTTCCCAGGCAGAAATGGGAGCTGGAGATGTGTGCAGTTGTTCCTGTGAGGATGCCCCGGGCCCTGGAGGCCGTGTGGAAGGGCACACATGTGAGCCGGTCAGGAGACGGCTCTGCTGGTCAAGAAAGGCCAGCGCAGTGCGCTGTCCTCACACTGCAAGGACTGGCTTCCCACCCCGCTCCGGGGCTGCACGGTAAACCTGATAACCTTTGCCAGTTTGGGGAGAGGGGCAGGTTCCTCCTCAATGCTGACTAAGATGAGTGTCTTTGCTATGGGTTGTGATGTTTTCTGCCATCCCTAGGTCCTGAGCGATGGTGAGTCTATTTTCAGGCCAGACGCCATTTTCTCCCCACCCTACAAACCACACAGGCGTGCACACACACAAGCACACGTTCACACATGCATAGACACACACGAACACATGCACACACAAGCACATGCACACACAGGACCACATGAGCACACACACATGAACACACCTGAGGACATGCTCATACACACGCACATACACACGAGCATGCACACATAGGCACACATGAGCACACACATGCACACACACACGTCTGGCCCTCAGTCTCGGATCAGGGCTGGTTGCATGCGTGCTTGTGCTGTGAGGCTGTGCCCTCTCCTCACTTCCCCTACGCTGACCGTTTCCACCCCGGGCCTGCGTATCTTGCTCATGGTGTCTGAAAATCCTATTTACTTCCGCCACCCCGGGCCGTATTCCAGGCCTCCGACGAAACACTTACTTTGCTCTATTCTGCGACCCGGATTACACCAGTTTCCGGCACAGAGATTCAGGGCAGGGGACTCATTTCTGAGTCGGTGCAGGAATCCACACACGCTCGTGAGGTGGGGCACAGGAAAGTCCCGTGAATCAGGCCACACACCTGCCCAGCCAGGGACACACTCCTGGACCCTACAGCCGGACTCACCCCGGGTAGGGAGCCCCAGGGTCTGCCTTAGTGTGGCCATGCCTGCTTATGCTCTATCCACGATGCCGCAAGGACCCTGCTGCCATGAGCCTGGGAAGCCAGAACATTCAGAGGGGGTGGCCCAGGCCAGCACGGGGATAGCACCTCATCCTGGAGGACAGCCAGGACAGTGCAAAGGGGCCTTGCAGGGCCCATCCCAGGTGGGCCAGGTTGGTGGGCACGGCGAGCGCAGCCTCAGGTGGGGCCCGGGGTGGCCAGTTCCCCTGCAGCAGCCTCACATGAACCCTCCACCTGGACCCATTTGACATTGGGCAGCTTGCACTGGAAGGATTCCTTTCCTGGGAGAAACAGAGCCTGCCCTGCCCTCCTCTGCTTCCCAATGACAGATGGGAGCCCTGGAGAGGAAGCCGGTATCGCCCCCAACCCCAGGGCTGGCGCAGGGGCCAGCAGCCAGCAGAAGAGCTTGATTGCTGTTCCTGGGGTCTAAAAATGGATAAACAACCGTGAATGCCAGCGAGGTCCGAGCCATATTCATCACCATTACAGAGAGCAATTCGGCGTGTGCTTGTTAATCAATCACTGCCCTTGCTGGGGCTCCGGCCGGGCTGGGCCCCGAGAGTGGACGGTCATCGCCAGCCCGCGGGCCTCGGTCCAAGCATGATGGATGGCAGCAGCTGCAGGCTCCCGTCTGGAGCTGAGTGCTGTGGCACAGGCTGGCTGCACACGCATCCCTCTCCTGATGCAGGCTTGCAGACGAGAGGGGGGAAACTGAGGCAGGCTCCCGTCTGGAGCTGAGTGCTGTGGCACAGGCTGGCTGCACACGCATCCCTCTCCTGATGCAGGCTTGCAGATGAGAGGGGGGAAACTGAGGCAGGCTCCCGTCTGGAGCTGAGTGCTGGGGCGTGGTCTGTCTGTACACGGGTGTCCCTCTCCTGATGCAGGCCTGCAAATGAGGAGGAAATTAAGGGGGGCTCCTGGTAGGGCATAGGCAGGCACTCCCTCGTGTGTCCCGTATGTGGGGGGGCAGGGGGTTGGGCAGTGCCTTGGGAGACCCACCTGCTTGGGGGAGGGGCAGTGAGTGTTGGGAGGCACAGGATGAGGTCTCAGCGGCATCATCTGTGGAATGTTCTTAATTAAAATCATCATGCGCTCCGTGGACATAACAGCGTTTCAACAGGGCGTCACACCCAAAGCGAGGCTGGAATTCACTCAGCAGAACAGGAGGGCAGGCGAGGAGGCCCAGCAGGTTCAGGAACACATCGGTTTGGAAAGCGAGGTCGTGAACCGGTGGCCAGGGCAGCATGGCCAGGTTGCATCTGGTTCCCCTCTCAAATTCCCTCTGCGCTGTGGCACCTGTGCCACGGGCGTCTCACCGTTCCTTCCCACCC
This sequence comes from Sapajus apella, assembly GCF_009761245.1. NCBI lineage: Eukaryota > Metazoa > Chordata > Mammalia > Primates > Cebidae > Sapajus > Sapajus apella. The sequence goes on from NW_022437096.1 coordinate 1,070,204, forward strand.
TGAGAGCAGGTGTGCTGGGCACCCACACAAACAGTGGCAGAGTGAATCTCCCCTCCTGGTCCCCACGGCCAGGCTGGCCTTCAGTGAGCATCACTGCTGTCCCTCAGTGACCGTCACACACTGCCGCCCCGTGGCCAGGCTGGCGCTCGGTGACCATCAGACACTGCTGCCTCCATGGCCAGGTTGGCCCTCAGTGACCATCAGACACTGCTGCCTCCACGGCCAGGCTATCCCTTGGTGACCATCACACACTGCTGCCCCACGGCCAGGTTGGCCCTCAGTGACCAACAGACGCTGCTGCCTCCACGGCCAGGCTATCCCTTGGTGACCATCACACACTGCTGCCCCACGGCCAGGTTGGCCCTCAGTGACCATCAGACGCTGCTGCCCCCTGGCCAGGCTGGTCCTCGGTCACCGTCACACACTGCCGCCCCGTGGCCAGGCTGGCGCTCGGTGACCATCAGACACTGCTGCCTCCACGGCCAGGCTGTCCCTCAGTGACCATCAGACGCTGCTGCCCCCATGGCCAGGTTGGCCTTTGGTGACTGTCACACACTGCCATCCCCACCATCATGCTATCCACTCCAGGGTCTGCCCCAGCAGAGTCTCCTATGATGTCACGTTCCTGGGCCTGGGGTCAACGCATCTACACCTTCCACCCCACCTGTCTGCAGAGAGCCCCTGCGCCTCTGCCCAGGCCCTGGACTCCCCCATGGGGGCCCTGCACAGCCCCCCGTGACCACCATGCTTCTGCAAAGGGGCCTCCCTGGGCCAGCATGGCGTCCTGGCCTGGCTCAGATGCAGCGTGGGACGTGGGCTTGCTCGGAGCCTCCCCGCACGGCATCTCCAGGGTGCTCACCCCAGGCCTTCCCTTCCCGTCTGCCAGCTCTCAGGAGGGCAGCCCTGCCCCTCCCCTGGGGTGCGTTTTCAGTAGGGGGCAGCATTGCTGCGGTGCAGGGCATCGTGCCCATCTGCCATCTGGAGGAGTGAAGGGGAGCTCTGTGTATGGAGTTGTGCTTTTCTTGCTTGTCAGATGTGAGACCCTGGGAAGCCACTTACAGCGACCGCTCCTCAGCTTCCCCCTCGGAAAATCGGGGTTGGGGGTGATAGCAACTCTATCGGGTGACGGAGAGAATTGGATACAAATGTGAAGGAGGCTGGCATGCAGGAGATGCTGACGAGGACAAGGACAATTCAGAAGCCTGGCCGTACCTGCAGAGTGAATCACGTGGTGAGCAAGACTGGTCCAGAACTCACCACAGAGCAGGGGCTGGGAGCGGCAGGTTTCACACAGGAAAGAAAGAACATGAGAGACTGCTGGGGCTGGAAGCTGGGCAGATCCGGGGCAGGAGCTGAGCCAGGATGGGGACAGAGTCCAAATGCCGGCCCAGAGCCTCCAGGGTGGCCAGCCTCGATTCTGGACCTGCCACAGGGAGACAGTGCTCACAGGACCCCAGCCAGCAGAAAGACAGCGCTCACGGGGCCCCAGCGAGCAGGGAGACAGAGCTCATGGGGCCCCAGCCAGCAGGGAGACAGAGCTCATGGGGCCCCAGCCAGCAGGGAGACAGAGCTCATGGGGCCCCAGCCAGCAGGGAGACAGCGCTCAAGGGGCCCCAGCCAGCAGGGAGACAGCGCTCACGGGGCCCCAGCGAGCAGGGAGACAGAGCTCACGGGGCCCCAGCGAGCAGCAAGACAGAGCTCACGGGGCCCCAGCGAGCAGGGAGACAGAGCTCATGGGGCCCCAGCCAGCAGGGAGACAGCGCTCAGGGGGCCCCAGTCAGCAGGGAGACAGCGCTCACGGGGCCCCAGCGAGCAGGGAGACAGCGCTCAGGGGGCCCCAGCCAGCAGCTCTGCTCCCTGGAAGCCCCGCCCCGTCCCACCTTGAGGATAGAGATGCACCGACTTTCCTGGCCTGACCTCCTTTGCAGCGATCTTACAAGATTCCACACTGGCACAGCCGCTCCAGCCCCTGCATCCAGCGCGGGCTGCTGCACAGGACACGGCCGTAGCCCCAGGACAGAGCAGGCCCCTCACAGGTCCATCTCCAGCGTGCAATCATCAGGGTGCAGTGTGGCATGGAAAGTGCTATTTGGTTGGATGGGGCCGTTAGCCCCTGTCAGGACCCCGGGATGGATCTGGACACGGCAGAGCTGCCATCTTTACTAAGATGCCAGGTCCACTGGGCACTGGGCATCTCTGCACGAAGTGCCGCAGAGTGAGGCCGTGTCCGAGAGCAGCCACGCCAGCCTGAGCTGCTGGGGATCGGGGCACCCGGTGGTCACCAGCACGCCTGTTTGCAGCTCCCACTGCTGTAGCTGTCTCTCCAGTGCAGTTGTCACTTTGGCATCCTCCAGCCTGGCAAAACCCAGCTCATCAGGGTGGCTTCTGCTGCAGCCACAGCCAGTCCAAGAGGCTCTTCAATCACTGCTTCATTCATTCACCGAACATCTGCCGAGCCAGGCCTGTCAGGATCTGCAGGTGACCCTGGGAACAGAGCAAAGGGGTCTGCCCTGGTGGGCTGCCCAGCAGACAGGTGCAGGTGGCCTGTGCTCCCCGCCACACACATGCAGTCCCACTCATGTGCACGCCACACACACACACACACAGATGCATGCACACGTTCCCTCTCTCTCTCTCTCTCTCTCTCTCTCTCTCTCTCTCTCTCTCTCATTGCCCAGGTGAAGTCTTTCCTGCAGAATCCCCACTGCTTGCAGTTATGTTTATTTGCTCATTGATTTGCTATTGCCTCGGGAAAAAACAAAAACAGAAATGGCCACACAGAGACAGAGGCTGGAGTTGTGCAGCCCAGGGCTCCTGGGCCACCAGATGCGGGAAGAGGCAGGCAGGGTCCTCCCGGAGACCTGGGGCACCTCCATGTCAGGCTCCTGGCCTTTAGAATGTGACAGGAGGCCTTTCTGTTGCTCTAGGTCCCCTGTTCTAGTGAGGAGGTGCTCGGGAAGCTGGAGACCTGGTGACTCGGGGGCGGAGAGGTGGGCAGAAGGCCCAGTGAGGCGAGGCTGTGGGGGCTCCATGTTGTGCCAGGAAGGGCAGGAGTGGTGGTGACCTCACGGGTTACTGGGGCTGGACAAGGCTGAGTTTGGGTCAGGTTTAAAGCTTGCTCTGGTGGGACCTGGTGAGATGGCTTACCTCACGGAGGCTTGGTTTCTGGACTGTAAAATGGGTGGACGCCACCTGCGTTAACGGGTGCAGGCACCATGCGTGGCACCCATGAGCCTCCGGGCTGTCGGGAGTCTTATGTGGATCCTGCCCACGCTGGGTCATGGGTAGATGTGACCCCAGGGAGCGCTTCCTCCCCACCTCTGTGAGATTACTTGTTAGGGGCTTCATGGGAAGTGGAGGAGCGTGCTCTGTCCCCAGCATGTTCCGCCTCTGGGCATTTGTTAATGTGAGTGAAAGATCATTCGGAGGCTGTCTGAACCTGGTCTCTGGGGCGATGCCTGGGTGGGGTGTCAGCTGCTTGGGGAGTCTGTCTGAGTCTGCTCTCTGAGGTGACCCCTGTTTGGGGAGTCTGTCCAAGCCTGCTCTCTGGGGTGACACCCGGGTGGGGGTATCGGCTATTTGGGGGGTCTGTCCCAGCCTGCTCTCTGGGACCACACCCAGGGTGGGGGTATCAGCTGCTTGGGGAGGGGGAGACAGGTGCGTATCTGCCTGTTCCTCAGTTCCTGGGCACGACTCCAGGGGTGGAGGGGTGCCAAGGACCACATGCTTTATTTCCACAGAGGAGCCGCCCGGGTGCAGAGGCCACTGTTCCTCCATGACGCAATCATGAAATGATAGACCACATGGGAAACTGCCTTTTTATGGCATTTCAGGTGGAGAAGGCATCAGTTCATATATCGGGCAGAAGCTGAGAGTCGGGAACGTAACGGGAATTACTCAGGAAGAAAACAATTCCTCCCTCAAAGTCCTGCACACATGCCACGTCTCTCCCACCTGCTTCATCACCCAGGTGCCCTGGGGGAAGTTTCTGGGTGTCTCTGGAGATGGAGATCCAGGGCCCTCGAGGGCCCAGCTTAGCAGGAGAAGGAGACAGGCTCCCACCAGTCCCCCCCCACCCGCCTAGAGACCTGCCAAATTCCACACACATGAATCTCGGGCCAGCGCTTCAGTGGCCAACTCAGAGCCTCCCAGACCCACTGGCTGAAGGCCTGGTCCTGGTGTCCCGGATGGAGGAGAGAGGCCTGGAGAGCTGGCTCTGTGGACACCCCGGGCCTCTCTGCCCACCAAGGACAACGCCACACCGAGAGCATCTGTGCGGGGCCGCCCACAGGCTCAGGCGGGGGCGTTACAGTTTGCAGAGGCCCCTGCCCCCGTTTGTTGCCTTTTCCATGCAGACCCCACACAGCCTGACTCTCAGGACCAGATGGCCGCAGAGCTCAGATCCACTTTGCATTGGGCACCCCCGCTCCCCACCGCAGCGCCCTGCCTGGAGACACCTGTGAGCTGGTCAGAGGCCCTCCTGGGCACACCCAGCTGTCACGTGGGGCCCGCAGGCAGCGGCTCCCTCAGCATGAGCTCACAGGGGCCGGGGTACTTGAGTCGTACCGACCCACAAAGCTCAATGCAGCCTCGGGAGAGCATTTTCATTTTTGTTGGAAATATCCACACCCAGCTGGGTGCGGTGGCTCACACCTGTAATCCCAGCACTTTGAGAGGCCTAGGCAGGCAGATCTCCTGAGGTCGGGAGTTTGAGACCAGCCTGACCAATATGGAAAAACCCCGTCTCTTCTAAAAATATAAAATTAGCTGGGCGTGGTGGCGCGTGCCTGTAATCCCAGCTACTCGGGAGGCTGAGGCCAGAAAATCACTTGAACCCGGGAGGCGGAGGTTGTGGTGAGCTGAGATCATGCCGCTGCACTCCAGCCTGGGCAACAAGAGGGAAACTTCATCTAAAAAAAAAGAAAAAGAAAAAATCTGCACCTTTAGTATTTGGGTTCCCACAGTCTAGGATATGAGGTCTCTTGGAAGAAGAGTCAGTAAGAATTTAAAAGGAGAAAGGAGGGAAGGAAGGATTTAGGAAGGGAGAGAGAGAAGCAGAAGGATGGAAGGGAGGGAGGCGTGGACAGCAGTCCTCCTCACCTCCGTCACGCACGGAGGACACGACGAATCCCAGCATACCCAGGGCTGCCGGGGCCTGCAGGTGGCCTCGGGGCGGTTCTTCCTGCTCTGCCTGGGACTCCGGAGTAGGCACTGAGGCTGGGGCCTGAGGCCAGCCCGGGAGCCCTCCGGTTCCGTCTGCTGTGAACAGCTCCTTCTTCTGGGCCTGACTGACATTAATAAGTATTTTAATATTTGTATCTGAGAAAACGTATTTGAGCATACCTCCATCATTTCTGATTAAACTGCCAAAGGAGGGCTGCTGTACGACTCCTAGAAATGAACACATTTTCAACACTTTTTTTCTGTTGAAGGTAATTTTCATGGCTGGTTTAACTTGTAAGGATGATAGAAAATATTAATAAAACATTTGATGTCTAAGTTTGGGTGGAAGTTTAATAAATTAGATGGGCAAATTTTACTTTTGATCAAGTGACTGAAAATGTTTTAAAAGGGATTCTTTTTTTTTTTTTTAAAGAAAGGAGCTTCTGGTGAGGTCTCTGCTCCCTGGGGTTTCTAGAGTCCTTCAGTGTTGGGCTGGGGCCCCTTTGCAGGTGGAGTCTCAGGGTTCACAGTAACTGGGATGAGAGGAGACACTGGCCATGTCCTGAGGAGGGGTATGGGTGAGAGGCCTCGTGGCCTTCACTTAGACGGGGAAACCGAGGCTCAGCCAGGTGGGTGATGGTCCCTACTGCACTGTGCAGGGCAGGATCCTCGCTTCCTGTTCCTGTCAGCTGACGTTTACCCTAAGCTCCGTGTCACCAGGGACCCAAGGGGCACATGTAGGTGGATTCAGCTGGCCTGTGGTGGGGGCACCCAGCCCCCAGGGGAGCCATTTCTCCCCAGCAGGCTGAGGGGCTCCCAATCCACGCCTGGCATTGCTTCAAGGCTCTCTGAACCCAAGGAGCAACCAGTGATCCATGGGAAGCAGGGCTGTGAGAAACATTTGGTTAAAATCTGTTTCTTCTAACAAGGTACCAGCTTTCCCTGAACAGGGAGGCAGAGTGAAGTTGCTGGGTGGCAGCCGCTCCTCAGCCACAGAGAGGACAGACTCCATCCGGAAGCATTTGGGGCAGCTGCACGGCCCCAGACTCCTCCAGCAGGATGGCTGCTTCTCCTGGGGGGAGGGCCGGGCAGGGAAGGTGCATCAGGAGGCACAGCCTGGGTCCCTCAGCCACCAGCACTGCCCAGAAGCTCCAGGCCTTTCCTGCATGGGTACAGGCTGCAGCCCCTGCCGGAGGTCAGCCTGGCTGGGGCGAGGCTCTGCCTCAGGGGCCGCAGGGACAGAAGCCATGGAACCAGGCCTGGAGAGCAGGTGCTGCTGCCACTGCCTGTGAGGAGCTAGCCAGGGCCGAAGGAGCCCAGCAAGCAGCAGGGCCCCGCCTGGAGGCAAGGCCGGGCAGGGAGGGGTTCAGACGGAGCCCAGCAGGGCAACTGAGGAGGCATTCCATTCTGGAAGGGCACACCCTCATCCCAAGTGAGGATGGTGTAGCTCCCCAACACACACACACACACACAAACACACAGGGCACACTCAGGCAGCCACAAAGACACACACGTGCAGATGCACACTCACACACACATGAATGCACTCACACACACATACACAAAGGCACACACAGCCACACACATCTACACACACATGCAGGTGCACACTCACACACACATGACTGTACTCACATACACAAAGGCACGCACACAGGTATGCACACACACAGCCCCTCACACACAGGCACATGCACACTCCCACGCACACATGAACACACTCACACATACTCACATGCACACAGGCCTGCACACACAAATCCCCAAACACACACGCACACGCAGACATATGCACAAGCTTGGAGTTTCACTGGTGTTAGTGCCACACACCAAAACCCAGGGCCTCGGGGCCTGATGAAATGAGGTTGTCTGTGGTATCTCGGGCGGATTCTCAGCAGCTCTGTGGGGTCATTCCAGCTTTGTGGGGCCACCTTGGTGGTACCCCACCGACTCCCTGCAATGCACAGGCCCCGAACTCAAGGGACCCCACACCCGGGTTAATGCATTGCTGTCACCGACCTGAAATGCTTCCTACTTTGATCGAGGGCCCACGTTTTCAGTTTCACTGGCCTGAAACAATATTTGAGGCCTTGTTATTCCTGCTTCTGTGGAATGGTAAATATTTATAGGAGATTTCTATTTCCTTTTGCTCATCAGACAGAAACTTGAACGTTCACAGCCGCTCCTCAGCCATTCTGTCATCTGCTCCCAGGTCAGAGAGAGTCCACGGCCCCCGGGGCAAGTGCAGTGTGAGGTGCGGAAGGAACACGCCCCCCCCACCACCCGCCTGCACCTCCTCTAGACAGATGATGATGGTGTAACAGCAAGTTAGTGGTGTGTGGCTCTTACATAGTGAATTGATTTTACAGAACATTTTCATTCATTTGAAAAATGTCTGGCTATCTATTGAACGTGAATTACAGTCACGATTAGACTCAATATTTAAATAATCACTGTGCAGTATTGGGATGTCACAATTTACAAAGCACTTTTAATTATTTTATGTGCTGGTTAGTATGTTTTTGCAGTTAAAGTAATATCTACATGTAAATGTTGCAGTAATGCGGACAGGAACACTCGCAGGGCTGGCTGCTCCGTCTGTGTCTCCGCGCCGGGGACTCGGGCACAGAACGCTGCAGGGCAGCAGCAGGCAGGCTCGGCTCTGACTGTCGTCCTTTTTCCTAAATCGGCTGTTGCCTCCTAATGTGCTGGTGGGTTCGTGGGGCTCCCACCCACTGTGTCTTCATTTCTTCTTTCTCCAACCGGACCAGGGTCCTGCTCTTCCTTTCAGTTGGGAAGTGGCCTCCGAGAGAGCGTTCAGGTCTGAGCATCCCCTTGTGTTCAGGGGCCTGCCGGCTGGACACACCCCATAACGGAAGCCTGTGAAGTCAAGTCCATGGGTCCTGGGTGCTGAGCAGGAAGAGCTCTGTGCCCGAGGACGCTGTGTGTGCGTGGGACCTGGAGCTGGCATCCAGGGCAGCTTTACTGGGAGTGCCACCATCTCTGAATTTGGAGAGCACCTTTTCCACAGGACGTTGCTCTGGGTCTAGGCACTCACTTCACAGCCGTGAGCCCGTGCTCATGCAATTCCCTGGTCTTACCATGCATGCACCATCCTGCAGCAGTGGGCTTCACAGAGCCAGGAATGGCCTTGCTTTTTTGAGACAGAGTCTCGCTCTGCCACCAGGCTGGAGTGCAGTGGCACGATCTCGGCTCACTGCAATCTCCACCTCCCGCGTTCAAGCGATTCTCCTGCCTCAACCTCCCAGGTAGCTGGGATTACAGGTATGCACCACTATGCCCAGCTAATTTTTGTATTTTTAGTAGAGATGGAGTTTCACCATGTTGGTCAGGACAGTCGAGATGTCCTGACCTTGTGATCTGCCCACCTCAGCCTCCCAAAGTGCTGGGATTATAGGCGTGAGCCACCGTGCCTGGCTGGGAATGTCCTTTTGATGGCGATGGTGCCTCCAAGGGCTGGGAGAGGCTCTCCAGGGTGGCCTCTACTCTGAATCAGTGTCCAACATGGGCAGCTGTCTCTCCGATAGCCAGGACTCGAGGGTCCAGGAACCGAGGGGTAGAAATGGAGGGGCACCACTCGCCATCATCCCTAGTGACGTGCTAGCAAAATTTTTGCTTCCTGTCCCCATGACTTTATGCCCTGCTGGCCTAGAAGTCTTAGTTCCAGAGGGAGAAATGCTTCCATGAGGAGACAAGGCAATCACGTTACTGTCCTGGAAGTCCAGCCTGCTGCCTGGCCACTTTGGACTCCTCATGTCTCCGAGTCAACAGGCTAAGAAGGGATTTCTATCCTCGCCAGGGAAATCGATCCCGACTAGCAAGGGGGCACTGGCCACTGCACCGCAGGGATGTGAGGAAAGGGATGTCTGGAAGCAGGAGGGCCCGTTGGTGTGTCTGAGCGTTGCCGTGGGAAATTACAACAGCCCAATCCAGGCAGGACTGCAGGTGGCCCAGACCCTTCACCAATGAAGGTTTGGTCTCCCCACCAGGTGAAGCAGCAGGACTGGCTAACTTGACCGCCAAGGGAACGGGAGCAGCGCGTGGGAGGAAAGGCGACGGTGAGCCCCAGCTGTGCCCGCGGGGTCTTCACAGAAGCAGGAACTGTAACTGTGGTGATGGTAAATTATAAATATCCTCACTTATTATTAATGTGGTTTGTGCATGAATACGTAACCACACACACAAAGCACATCTCTTCCCTCTCGTCTGCCCTTACGGTGTCACATAAGATGCACTGACTTCAGAGCTGGTTTCTAAGCAGTTACTTTGTGTCAGCATTTGTGCGCATCCTCTCCTGGGAACATGTTAGTGTGTTTTTGTCACCAGAGGACTTTGCATCCTCTCCTGGGAAAGGGTTAGTGTGTTTTCAGGGGCACACAGAATGCTTTTGTGATGTTAGAGGATCATCTTTGTTTGGGAATTAAGTATGTTTTAAGAAGCGGTGTATAGAGGTGCCTGGCGTCAGCTTGACAGGCGGCGAACGGGGTGGCGAGACTGATGTCCGCCTGGCTGGGCTGTGGTGCCTGGCATCCTGGTATTTTGTAGATTGGTCAACACCTGCAATCATGTGCTCTTCCATAAAGGAGGTCACTTCTGAGCAATTGGGTAAGACTTATCATATCGGTGAAGGCTTTCAGAGGAAAAATAAAGAGGAATATCTGCCTGAAACCAGCGTTTCTGACCTGCCCCACAGTTTTCCCTCCTGGATGTCTGGGGTTCCTCCTGGAAGAGGCATGAGCGAGGCTGAGCTCCTGCAGTGGCCATAGTGGGCCATGCTGGCATGCCCTGCAGTGACACACTCACTGCTGCTCCCAGCTCCCCTGTCCAGCTGGGTTATGGGTCTTTGCCCTCTGGTATCTCCCCCATATTAGCCTGTGGGGTGCTACAAATGGGGGCAACACGTTTATCCTTTTCCATCTGCAAGGCTGGGGTGAGTCCAGTCCTCCTGGAGGCTGTGGGATGTGGAGCTGCAAGGGGTAGAGGCGCTTAGGGACATCACGATGGCCCCTGCAAGCCCTCGAGGTGAGCCGTGGCCACACACTAAATGGCACACAGGTCTCCAGGCAGGTCATGAGGAGCCACCAGAGAGGCTGCAGAGACCCCATCCTCCCTGGAATGGTGTCAGGTTCTCCAGACCCGGCTGTGACTCCGTGTTTACAGAAGTAGCAAGAATAAACTTTAGCTTATGTTAAATTAATCCTTAGATTCTGACACAATGGAATCTGCACGAGCAACATGTCAACGGTAAAGAGCTTGAAAATAATATTCTGGTATTTGACTCCCTTGAGTGAGCTTGGGAGTGAACAAATGAGTGACTACGTGAATGAATGGGTGAATGAATGAACTCATCGGGGGTCTGCTGTGCTGAGCATGGTGCTGGCCGTGGTCACTCTCTGGAGGTCCGATCTGTGGTCAGGGAATCGGAGGCTAGAAGGATCATCTGGGCCTGCCTCTGTGTCCCTGTCCCTGCTGGCTTTCTTGGGGGTCACCCAGCGAGTCCCCACTGAGTGGCGTCCATGGGACTCCAGGCACCTGAGCCCTGATGCTGCCCTGGGAGCAGGCAATCCAGGGCCAGGGAGGCTGGAACCCGGCTGCAAGCCCCAGTGGCTGGGAACGGGCGGCCTGAACTCTGGGCTGCCTGCCTCCAACAGCAGAGGGCACTGGGTAAGCTCCCGAGGCATGGGGCCAGTCTCCTCCCAGACAAAAGGGCAGATTTGGACCCCACCACTTCATGCTGGAATGCGAGCTGTCCCATGTCCTATTGAAGGTGTCGGGGCAGGCAGCACCCCAGTGCTCCTGTCCCCCTCCCTTTCTGGACACCCCTCCAGGAGGGGGAGCAGGAGCTCAGGAGGGGCTGAGGGACTCAGGAGGCCCTCACAGGTCGGTGTGAAATTGTTCTCCATCCCCCAGACGGCCGTGATGACTGAAGTCTTCACCATACCCAGGCTGTGGTTATGCTGGTACCAGCGGGAAGATTGCAAGCTGAGGTTCTGTGCAGGAAGGAGGTGTGGGGGCCAGGGACCACAGCTGCAGCACGCAGCTTCTCAGCAGAAGCACCTGGCAAGGAGTGAGCCGGCCTGCTCGGGGCAGTGGAACCAAGAGCAGCCCCAAACCTCACCCTGCCCTGGAAACAACTCATTGGGCCCAAGCCCTGCCAGTCTCTAAGCTAAGGGTGTGACTAGGACAGGACGGCTTCTGTTTAGCTCTGCCGATTATTCTTGCATTTAATTCATACATTCATTTGACTTGGTGGCTGCAGAAAAGCTATAAACCGAAGGAATTTCAGCCTAACAAATGGTGTTCTAATGAGAATTTTTGAGGTCAATGCTAGGGTTCTGCAAGAATTATTTTTCCTTTGAGGGAGGTCTGCCTCTGAGGGAGCCGAGGCCAAAAGGCTCTGCAGGGGTTGACTGTTTCCCATCGGGTGGGGGAGGGTGACGTTCTTTGGGCCCCCACTGGGGTAACTGGAAGGCTGGGGTGGACTCCGTCCCGCTGCGGGTCGAACCCCAGGGGACCCCCGTCTGATTCACTGGCTGTCTTCTCCTCCCAAGGGAACACGTGGTTGGCAGGGACCCCACGGCAGGAGGTGCAGGAGGAAGGCCGGAGACAGAGACCCAGGAGTCACAGCTTCTGTACCCGCTTCCCTCCCCCAGAGGCACGGGGAACCGAGCCCCAACACTCCCCAAGGCTTGGGGGCATTAATTTAAAACATCTGATTGCCAGCGAAAGGTCTTATTAAAGATTAAATAAGCATAATTTAACTGAGGGAATGATAATAGATTTGGTTAAGAAGAGAAAAAAGGAAAATTGAATTAGAATGCATATTTGAGGGAAAATTGGAGTTTAATATAATTACACTTAGAGATGAGACAGATTACAATTACCATGTTTCAGAGGTGGAATTTTTAATTGCATTATTTAAAATCAAGCCTGGTCTCTGGCTTCGGCAGGTCAGGAGAAGGGTTTGCAGGCGGTGGGGCTGGATTCTGCCCTCCCAGCTTCCTCCCTGGCCCGAGGGGAGCAGCAGCGGTTTCTGCCCACCTGAGGGGGGCCAGGAGGACCATGCAGGCCCCAGACCACCACTCCTGCTGCCCTGCTCCTGCCAGGCTAGCCCACACCCTTGGGGCTGAGAGCATCATCCTGCAGAGGAGACAGGCACGGGGGCCCTGTTATTCCTGAGACCTTGAGGAGCCCGCAGCCCTGGCAGCATGGTGGATGGCCTGGCTGACTCACATCTTCCGGGATTAGATTATCCTCAGAGCTGATCCGATCACTTGGGCAGTCAGGAACCATGGTCACAGGCAAAAACCTCAAATCCACCAAAAATCAAGTTTCCCAGATGGCGTTTTCACTCTTTAGACCTGAACCGCTCACCTGCACAGGTGCTAACTGTGTTAGCCTCTGGAGTGATGGAACTAAGCAGAAGGTGTTTGGGACAGAAAGGGCATCAGAGGAGCGTGAGGACCTCAATGAAGGCTTCGAGGCCAGGAGGTGAGCCCCGTAACCGGCACTTGGTGCTCCAGGGCGCTGGGCTGGCATGCTGGATGTGCAGGTGCATCGCACCTGTGGGCATGGACTCTCCCACCCCGGGCTCTGGTCTTGGTCACTGTCATGATTGAGTTACTTGCCTTCAGATTCAAGTGTTGGAATAATAGTCCCCAGCACCTCAGAACGTGACCTCATTCGGAGATCGAATATTAACCAAGGAGACCAAGTAAAAATGAGGTCATGGCCAGGTGCAGTGGCTCATGCCTGTCATCCCAGCACTTTGGGAGGCAGAGGCAGGTGGATCACCTGAGGTTGGGAGTTCAAGACCAGCCCGACCAACATGGAGAAACCCCATCTCCACTAAAAATACAAAAACTAGGCGGGCATGGTGGCGGGTGCCGTTAATCCCAGCTACTCGGGAGGCTGAGGCAGGAGAATCGCTTGAACCCCGGAGGTAGAAGTTGCTGTGAGCTGAGATTGCACCATGCACTCCAGCCTGGGCAACAAGAGCAACACTGCATCTCAAAAAAAGAAAAAATGAGGTCACTAGGGTGGGCCCTAATCTAAAATGCTCATGTCCTTATGAAAAAAGGGAAATGTGTCCACAGAGACACAGGAACAGAGAGAAGACCGCGTGAGGACGGGGGAAGGTGGCTGTCTATGAGCCAGAGAGAGGGGGTTGGGACGGGTTCTCCCCCACAGCCGCAGAAGGAATCTCAGACACTGTCCTCCAGAGCTGGGGAGGAGACCCCACCATGAGGAGATGCATTCTGGGAGCTTTGTTACAGGAACCCTGGCAGATTCATAAAGTCATCTTTGAATTTCATTCATAGAAGGCTTCCAAAAACAAATACTACTTCACAAAAGAGGTTCTGTACCAGCCAGGAAGGCCCAGAAAAGACGCCCAGCACCGTTAGGCGTGACCAGGTTGCAAATTAAAGCCCCAGTGAGAACATGTAATGCACCCTCCGGAATTTCAAAAATGAGAAAGACTGATGATCCCCAGTGCTGGTGACACTGTGGAGTAACTGGGGCTCTCAGCCACTGCCAAAGGGAAGGAAGGCGGCAGGGCCCCTGTGCACACGTGTCTGAGGCTCTGTCTCTAACTTCAGCGCTGCTTTAGCACAAGGCACTGCTGCTACTGCAGGGTTGCTCCTGAGTCTCTGGCCTTGCACCAGGGAAGAAGCCCATTCCTGGAGGGAGGTGTCTCTGCTCCGGAACAAACCCGTCGTGTGAGTCAGAGGGACGGGAGGGAGGATTCGGCAGAACGGGACGGTGGCAGAGAGTCAGGAGGTGCTGTTGAAGTGAGATGCGGGGGCGGTGAACGTGCGCAGAGACACCCCAGCCTGATCTCGGGGCGCAGCCTCGAGCTGTGGGGGAATCTGAGAAGCCAGGTGTGCTCACAGCTGCCACAGGCAACACTCAGGGCCGGTGTCGGGGGGGGTTGCATTTCCCCTTTCTTCTTTGGGGTCTGCTGACACATTTCTTTATTCTAATAAGAATCAGAACAAAAAAGAGAAATTGCTCATCCTCCAAGGAGAGTCTAAAAGAAGCAAAGGAGTGAAGTTGCTGTTGGCAGCCCCCCCACCCCTGAGCCTCCAGGACAAAGACTTCTGCTCCTGGAGTGGCTTCATGCTGGAAAGTTCCCTGGACACAGACTCTAGGACCAAGGATCACCCAAGGGGCTCAGCTCAAAGCAGGAGACCCGCCGGATCACAGGTGCTTCCTCCTGGCCTCTTCCCTGCAGGGGTGCCTGCAGCTAGCCTCGGCCTAGATAAGTTTGCAGGCCTCCCTGGGCCTCCTAGCCCGGGGCTCTGGACAGACAGGGTGGCAACAGCTCCAAAGCCAGCAGCTCCCCATGGCATCCCCTGCCCCCAGCGCCACCCTTTCCACAAGCAGAACCCTGTAACTTGAGTTCCACAAGGCCACCAGCTGGTTCCCGGATCAGTCCATTGAAATGCAGCAGCTTAGCGAGCCTTGCACACCAGGAAGTAACCTCAGTCAATCAGCAGAGCCCCAGGCCCTCTGCCCACTGTGTCCTGGTGGCGTCCTGGTGCCCTGGCCGGGCTGTCCAAGAGCACCCACACGATCTATCCGCACCCTCCATTTCACCACGGCTGCAGCTCTGACGAGAGAAGGCAGATTCCATGCCGAAAAACTGCAGACTCACAGCCGGGGCAGGGACCAAGGGAATTTTCCCTCAGCCCTCTGAAGCTTTGCTGAAAGTCAGCTGATGAAAGGCAGAATTACGCATCCATCAGCAGACATGGGAGAATCCCCCAGCGGTGAGTGGCAGCCCCTGTCAGTGGGGTGCAGACGGTTGCATTCCCCTCATCCTAGGGGAAAGGAGGGTGGGGAAGTACGGGTGGTTTTAGGGGATAGTTCATGAATTTTAGGGGAATTCAGTGGGCTTGAAGAACATACACTGGCCTGGGACACAGTCTGCTGGGCCCACACAGCAGACAGAAGGCCTCGAACGGCCTCCCAGCCGCCCCCTACCCTGCCCACTTTGTTCCCTGGGAGAAGACTCCCTCCACCAACAATGCTCCTCATCACAGGGCCAGGCACGGTCTCTGCTTATCCCTGACCCCTGGGTTTCAGTTCCTGGCCAGCCCGTGGAATTATTCAAGGGAGTCAATCACACTTTCCTGCAGGAACCAGGAAAGGTTGGAAGGGTACTCTCACTAGCCATCATGGCATGAGTACAATGAGCAAAGGAAAACACACTAATGAATCCCTTACGCATTTAGAGTCGTCCTTACTGCCGTGTCTGATCTCCACTGGCTGGACCAGGCCTTACTAAACTAAAACCCAATAGGCTAACAACTTAAAACTTTTCTGAACAGGTAAAAGCAATGGAGAGCTGGGGCATGCCTATGAGCACGTCCAGCACAGGAATCTTGTGGCACGATGGCTAGCGAGGGTCCCCTTCCTGCAGTCCAGGAAGTAAAAATTGCGTAGCTGAAAGCACCTTTGTCTCAGGGCTGATCTTTCTTTGCAGCACTGAGCATCTATTCCCAACAGCTCTGTTTTTAAACTGATTCAGTGTTGGAATGATGTCCAGTGACCCAGAAGAAGGAGTGTCAGGGGAAAGCCTGGTTATAACAGAATGGTTCCCAGCCAACCTCACATCTCTTTTATCTGCATTGGTATCACTAGGACACAATTATTTAAAAAAACAACTCACTTAACCTGGACGAATGACAGCAGGAAAATTGCTGCAAATCTGGATTAATGGAAGTCAAACGGTAGTGAGCCGGATGGTAATTAAGCTGAGGTTAAAAGCTTTTGAAGCAAGCCTTTCAATAGCAGACTTTTTCAAACACTTCGGGGACTTAGACAAACTCCCGATATTTATTCAGGCTGAAATTCTGACTCACATTTTGCCTGCTAAATTAATAAGCCTGGAGACCTCTCCCCTTCCCTGAATAGACACTGCCTTTCATTTATGCCACAGAGGTGTATTAATGTGCCGTAATGCCAACCATTATTTGGGATTATTAATTCCTCAGTTACTCAATTGAAAAATCTAAGGAGTCAATACGGCAAGTCTTTGGGAAAGTGTGGGACCCTGGTGAAAAATTAGCAGACGGCTGAGGAAATAATGTTCAAGAAACAGTGAGTAACAAAAGACATTCTTTATTTATTAAAATATCAAACGGGATAAATATCTCCTGAAGAAGCTCTGGGGTCCTAACTAAACTCCCAGGGGCAGGGGTCCTGACAGCAGGACGCCCTCGCCTCACAGTTTAACCTTTGCACGAAGCCACTGGTCCTCAGCTTTCTGGGCAGAGGACTCAGTGCAGCAGCCTAGGAGGAACCGTGGGGGCCACAGGAAAGGGGAATGGACAAAGGAAGGGAAGGGGAATCATGGCCAGGCAGCACTGACCTTGAAGGCACAAGTGCAGGAGCCCACTGAGCTCAGATCCTCCTCTGCCCTTGCAGCCTGGGGTGGGAGAGGGAAGTACAGATCATACCTCCCACGCCCATGTGCAAAGAACACGGAGGGGGAGGGGAGGCAGGAATCGTGGTCCCCCATAAGCTTCCCCCATCTGCCTCCCCCAGGAGCATCAGTCAGGCATTATCTCGTTAGTATATAAAAAACTCATTGTAAATGCATATTATCTCTCACAATGACGAGAGGGCTGATGACAGATTGTGGTCACCTTAATGGTGGGGCAGGGCCCTGGTCATCTTTTTAATCCCATGATTAGTGGGATGTCTGCCGAGAGACACTTAATTAAGGCTTGTTAAATTGCACTGAACAATGTACCTGATAGTTACACACCTGCGCTTGGCACTTTCTGAGTCTTTGCGTCTACTGTCTGGCAATGAACCGGGCTGGTGGAGCTTCCTTCCTTCCTTCCTTCCCTTCCCCCCACCCCCGAGTGGGGGCTGCTGATCGCCCTTCTTCCTCCCAGCACCTGCAGTCAGCCTGCCCAGACACTCTTCTTTCCTGACTTCCAGGGAGGAACAGCCTCCATTTAATGTCTGGAGTGCAGGACAGGGACCTTGGGAGGCGCCGAGCTCTGCGCCCTGAGTTGCTGCAAGCCCGAGTCTAGGCCATCAAGCTCTCTGGACCCTGACATTCCTTCCCAGGCATCTGCTGCTACTGCTGAGAAGTGAGGAGCCTTCAGCACAGGCAGGGAGCAATGGCGGATGCTCATTAACTCTGCCAGGGCCTGGATGGCCGGGCTCTACAGGCCAGCTCCCTGGGGCTACATTCTCAGAACCAAACCATGTTCCTCTCACCAGGGACCTCTGGAGGAAGCCCAGGTGTTCTGTCCTGCTCTTCATTTGCCAGCTGTCAAGGGGTTAAAGCCTGAGAGCTGAACTCCATCAGTAGGTCAGCACACCGCACCCCAGGGCCTGGCATGAGCTGGGAGGCCACCTGGCAGACCCACGGTATTTGGTCAGGTTTGTCCAAATATTCTAAGGAGCTAATGGTGGGAGACAGGGTCCGTTGTATTCCGTCTGCATCTATTGAGACCATCAGCCCCGTTCCTTAGCGCACGTACACAAGCACACACACAGGCAGTGGCCCACACCGGTGTGGAGTCTCCCTGCTCTCTGGGCATCGGTGGAGGCCTTGGGGAGGCAGGCACAGGCCTGGACCTTGGTGTCCTCCACCTTGGCCATTGTTCCTTGAGCTGCCATCTTGTTTTCTGGGTGAGCTCTGTGCACACCTGCATTCTGCACCTTCTGCCAGCTTTGCTTTTCTTATCTGCATTTTGGAGGTAATAAAAATCACACCAGGCTGGGCGCAGTGGCTCACACCTGTAATCCCAGAACTTTGGGAGGCTGAAGCAGGTGGGTCACCTGAGTTTAAGGCCAACCTGGCCCACATGGCAAAACCCCATCTCTGCTAAAAATACAAAAAGTTAGCCAAGCATGGTGGTGGAGCCTGTAACCCCAGCTACTTGGGAGGCTGATGCAGGAGAATCGCTTGAACCTGGCAGGTGGAGGCTGCAGTGAGCCAAGATCATGCCACTGCACTCCAGCCTGGGGGACAGAGTAAGACTGTGTCTCAAATTAAAAAAAAAAATCACACCAGGTGCTGAAAGGGTCAGACAAGGGATTGTGATTAGGTCCAGA
The DNA here is from genome assembly GCF_009761245.1 of Sapajus apella. Lineage (NCBI taxonomy): Eukaryota > Metazoa > Chordata > Mammalia > Primates > Cebidae > Sapajus > Sapajus apella. Next base: position 1,088,471 of record NW_022437096.1, read on the forward strand.
GCCCCCTCCACTGATGCCCATGTCATGCCTTTCCCGCCCCCTGTGTGCAATTTAGGATTCCTCAGGCTCTCAGGGGTGGGCAGCCTGCAGCCTGGGGTCAGGCCGGTGAGGGTCTGCTGGGGTATAGAGCTCAGAGGGCACCTCTGTGTTCCAAAGGGCACTGGCCTCATCAGCCTATGCAGCCTAGGGGCCGGCCCAGGGGCTTTGTCCTGACTGTGCCAGTGATGCCATGTCCACACACATCGGGTCCACACTGTCTCCTGACCCTGCTGTCTTCAGATCATCCTCTGGGTCTGCAGGTCACATCATACCACGTGTGCCTATGGAACTGTCCGTGGTGCTGAAAAGGAGTGCAAGCTTACCTGGCTATGGCTGTGGTCCCCACAGAAGTAGCCGGGCGTGGTGGCGCACGCCTGTAATCCAAGCAGTTTTGAGGCCAAGGCAGGCGGATCACCTGAGGTCGGGAGTTCAAGACCAGCCTGACCAACATGGGGAAACCCCGTCTTTAAAAATTATAAAATAAAATAAATAAATAAAAGAAAAGAAATAGCAGCTATGGTGGCCTTGGCTGGGGCCGAGGAAATGAGGCCAGTGGAGGTGACACCATGCTTTGGAGGTGAAAACAAGACTCACTGATGGGCCCTGATCGGCCAGATTGGAAAGGGTGCCGAGGAAAGGGGAAGAAGGATGGAGACTTCCTAGCCTTGAAGCACCTTAACTATGTAGACCCGCGTGCATCCTTCAACAAACAAATCTTGATTTTAGACAAAGAAATGCAGCTTGACCCTCTGGAGCACTTTATCCAGGCTGAATTCTGCCCTAAACCCCATCAGTTAAAGTCACCTCCATCTCCCAAGACCTGCCCCGTCCAGACTCAGTCTCTGAATTTTTGCTTCATTTTTCTCTTTCACACCCCATTCCTCCCCTCCAGCAATTCCTGTCAAGTTCAACCTCCACCCCTCATTGCAGCCCCCGATGTCCCTCACCTGGACCGGCAGGTGCACCCACCACAGCCTGCCTGCCTCTGGGAGTCCCTCCCCAACAGGAGAGGGTAATTATTCTAAAACACAGGTGAGGCCCCAGCTCCCTGTCCCCTGCCCCTGAGGGCACCTCACAGGCCCCAGAATAAAATCTGCGGCCTCTCTGTGCTCTGCACCCTTCAGTCTTGGTCTTCTTCTGACTCCACTTCCTCCCGCACCTGCCAGGCCTCTGCTGGGGCCGGAGGCTGCCTGCATCCTCACTCAGCTTGTCCTGGGTTCTATTCTTCTCCACAGCACAGGGTCACCGGTGCACTGATGCCGCAGTCACACGTGTCTTACGTCCTCTCCCCATGGTGATGAAGCTCCCCTGGTGAGGTCCCAGCTGCCCCGTCCCTGCTCCAGCCCCCAGGCCCAGAGCCTAGGATGCCCTGAGCACTGCAGCACTCGAATGGTGCCAGCCCTGCCTCTGGGGTGTTGGTGGAAGCCACCTTGGGGGCCTGCACAGCCCACCTCCTGCACCTTCTCTGCCTGTGGGCCTCTCCTCAGTCCTCCTACGGAGCCCGTGAGTGACAGCTGTTGCCCCAGTTGCAAGGCCTGAGGGTCCTGCCCCCAACACTCACCACAAGCAAGTATGACCCAGCTGATTCCTGGAGCTCACCTGAGGGTCCTGGAATGAGGCCGGTGGCCTCAGCACCATCGGGGCTCCAGGGGCAGAGTGACTGTGTCCCCTATGGGGATCGGCTGCAGCAGTGGGCTCAGCCAAGGCGTGTTTGATGCACTCACCCAGCCCCTCAGAACCTGCCGGGTGCAGGACCCATCCCATCGCGCCTGAGCTCCCCGGAGCTCTGTGCTCTGAGTCTATTTGCTCTACAGTGAAGGGTGGGAGGTTCAGCCAAGGTCACTGTAGACAAATCAGCCAGGCAGGTGATGAGCTGGGAGAGGTTATGTGTAAAATCTAGAATAAACACGCCATCCACAGCTAGAGAAGGGAACTGAAGACTTATAGGAGCTCAAATAGAGAAAGCCGGGGAGTGACGTAAAAAGGCTTTTAAGGGGGAGGAAGCCCAGGCACCAGGTGCATTCATTATGAGCAACATGGGAGTGACGTCACCAGGGGCTGCACCGGGGTCCCATTCACCTGGCAGGTGCCACAGAGCTGGGTGATGGGGCAGTGCCAGGGACGGAGGTGGGAGGACACATGGATGGCTGGCAGGAGTGGACTCCGTGGTCCTGGGAGCTGTGGTCTTCCTGCCCCACCCCTGCAGCCCCGGGGGCACCTGGACCACCTCTCCTTGCAGAGTGGACAGGCTCTTCCTCGCAGCTGCTGCAGGGAAACATCTTAAAGGACTTTGTGGAGACTGTGTGGAGCACACAGATCTCAAAGACAGTGTTGCGAAGACATGTTGCCTTTAGATGAGGTGATTATTGCAGATTTAAAATACACTATGGGAAACAGCAACACATATTCTAGCAAGAGCCCTTAAAGAAACTAAAGATGTGTGTTAAAACAGTGACATCTTCCTGAGATAGAGCGGCGGCGATGGAGCGTGAAGCAGAGCAAGCAGGTAGATAAAGACAGACCACGTGGAGCCGATGCCGGTGCATGCACACCTGTGCCTCGTCCGCATAGCGTTCTCCCTCTAAGGACATTTTAATAAAGATCAGTTCCCTTGAGGTGGTGCCGACAAAATTTGACCAATTTTTTAAAGCGATACACAAATCATAACACGTGACACATTTCAGGAACTCATCACTGGCCTAAAGTGAACCTTTAACCAACAGAGCTGGTTCCATTCATCGAGTGCAAGGCACCAGGACGTCACTGAGAAATTCACACCACCTCCTCCATAACCGTCATACCAAAGCTGCAAAGCAGGTTTCATTCCCAGGTTTGACAGGGCTGCTGTGGCTCATAGAGGGAAGAGGACTCTCCTGGGATTATCAGTGTATCTGTTAGGGCTCCTGACTTCTCAAGTCTCCCAGGATTATCAGTGTATCTGTTAGGGCTCCTGACTTCTCAAGTGTCCCAGGATTATCAATGTACCTGTTAGGGCTCCTGATTTCAATTTACTGAAATCTCAATAAAAACGGACAGTCTGGGAATGTATCATCTTCAATAAGCAAGATATGCAGGCAGTGTAAAAAGCTTCAGGATGGGTTTGATCCAGCAGCTCAACTTTCATAAAGTATCTGGTTTCTTTCTCCCTCCCAGAAACTCCCAGGGCCATCTAATAGTTCTTTACCGAAACCCAATTAAACAGGCTTGGGCCAACCAGGGCTCAGTGAGGTCCAGATGAGCACAGCCAGTTTCACCAGCACAGCTCACTGAGCTCACAGTGGGGGATGAGACAGTAGGATCCTCCATGTGAACACTACCGGTCTCAGTTCGAGCCCAGGCCAGGGGACTCACCTTACAACCCTGGGTTTGCACGTGGGTACCGCTGCTTCCTCGCTGGTCTCTGGGCTCCGTTCAGGCTGGACTTACCTCTCGTGTCCCTTCCGCCCTCTCCCCCCGCCAGTGCTGGGGCGCACAGGCCCTCCTCACACACAGACCTGCAGGAGCAGAGCCTGGTGACTAATACATAATGAAACGAACGGGCGAGGAGTTTTCATGAGGCAAGTAGGAAATGCGGGCAGTGGGGAGAGAGGATCGATGAACAGGTAGACTTTAATAACACGTCTAAGACTACGAAAGAGAAAAAAAATTGAAAACACCGCTTTGAACCTGGCCACTTTGCCATCCTGGTTTGCCTCAGAGAGTGTGAGCAAGACGCCCACGGCCCCATGCGTTCAGGTCCTCTGCAAGTCAGAAGCTGGCAAAGTCAGTGGTTTGGAACCCAGCACGACAGCCAGTCCCTTAGAGACTCAGGCCCTGCTCACGCCCCCCATGGCGTGTTTGACAGGGAGCCAAAGTGAATTTTAAAGCCAACAGGCCCCAGTCGCAAACAATCTCCCATTGTTTTCAGCACAATTGATGTTCGCTAACTTCAGGCTTGTTTGGAGGTGTCGGCTCACGCGAGGTTAACTGCTTTTTGAAAGGTTGGGAAGGACGGTGCCTGAGTGCCTCTCCCAGTCATCCCTTCTTGACACGGGAGTGAATGCTGCCATAATTAAGGTCCCCTGCCAAGTCAAGGGCAATAAGTGACAAACCCCTCCAGGGAGAAATTACCCAGTCCACAGCAGTTCTCATCTCCCAGGCCGAGGTAGTTCTCAAAGGAGACAACAGTCCGGGCCTGGTGGCTCACACCTGTAACCCCAGCAGTTTGGGAGGCCAAGGCAGACAGATCACCTGAGGTCAGGAGTTCGACACCAGCCTGGACAACATAGTGAAACCCCGTCTCCACTAAAATACAAAAATTAGATGGGTGTGGTGGTTCGCGCCTGTAATCCCAGCTACTCAGGAGGCTGAGGCAGGAGAATTGCTTGAACCCAGGAGACAGAGGTTGCAGTGAGCCGAGATCACGCCACTTGGGTTCTCAATTCTTCCAGCTCCTGCACTCCCTGGCTCCAATGCTGCAACTGTTTCCAGTTTTTCTCCTGCCCTCCTGACTTGGCATAGCTAACGCAGCCTTTCCCACAAGGCTGCTCGGGGAAGGGGCTGCAGGGCTTGGAGGAAAGGCCGTGTTCGCTGCACCAAGTGATGTGAATTTCAAAGGCATCACTGTCATGCCTGCTGCCCGGGCGGCTGAGGCCCCTGTCATTCTGTGGAGGGCCGGGGCAGGGGCCACAGAGACGAATGTGACCAGTCCAGCCCTGAGACCTACAGCTAGGACCAGAGGAACGCAGACCAAACCCAGTTCATTAGGGCAGGAACCCAGTGACAGGCAGCTTACCCCAGCACATCCACAGAGCACGGGGCTGGCTGGGAGGGAGGAAGGCGAGGGAAGAGGAGCCCTGGCTCGCAGGCCAACCGGCCGCACTTGCTGGCAGGTGCACACCTGTATCTTCCCTGCACTTTGCCTTCTTGCCAAGCCCTGCATTCTCTCAGCATAGATGTGACATCTCAGCAGCCACCTGGCATGGGGTCCTTTCAGCAGAGGAGGTGCCGGGTTGGCCACACTCCTGCTGCTGTGTGTCTACGTTACACATACTTGCTCCACACATTTGCACACACATGCAGGGAACACACACGCACCTCACACTGCTCACATATGCTAACACGCACTCACACTCCCAGCCACACATGCTCTCACATGCACACAAACACAGGACACGGCCCACACGCCACGCTCACACACGCCAGTGCACACACACGCACACCTAAGGAAGAGACTGTGGCCTGGCTCAGTCTGGTCTTCCCGGCAATCGGCGTCAACCTGCCCTCATCCTCTGCTGGGTCCTGACCCACGTGTCCGTCCAGATGCTGTCCCTCTCCACGTGACCTGGTCAGTGTCCCATGGCCACTTCAAGGTGAAGCCAGCACTGTGGTGGCCTGCCCTCCACTAGACAAAAACACCAGATTGTCGGGCGCCGTGGCTCACAGCTGTGATCCCAGCACTTTGGGAGGCTAAGGAGGGCGGATCACCTGAGGTCGTGGGTGCCAAGACCAGCCTGACCAACACAGTGAAGCCCCATCTCTATTAAAAATACAAAAATTAGCCAGGCCTGGTGCTACCTGCCTGTAATCCCAGCTACCAGGAGGCTGAGACAGGAGAATCGCTTGAACCTGGGAGACAGAGTTTGCAGTGAGCCAAGATCGCGCCTCTGCACTGCAGCCTGGGCCACAAAGCAAGACTCTATGTCAAAAAGAAAAAAACAGGACACCAGATTGTCCCACCAGCTTTGTCTGTCCAACCCCACCCCAGTCTCCATCCAGAAGAACGCCTGAGGCCCCAGCACACACCCTGAGAGGCAGGTGGAACCCCAGGGACAGGAGCCGCTCCCGGGCAGACTGCAGCTCAGACTCACGCCTGATGCCCAGGATTAAAAATTCGCCTTCAGTGGTGACTTCACGAGATTGTGAGTGCGACATTTAAGATTCCCTGTATCCCTAAACTCCCTCATTCCCCAGGCAGGAGCTGCCGCCCCACAAGCTGACCCCTGTTACTCACTGCAGGGGGCACAGTGATGGATGGGAGTAACAGGGAGAGGCTGGACAGCAGCATTTCAGCTGAGACTTCCTGTAGCCGGGCGTGGGGGCTCATGCCTGTAATCCCAGCACTTTGGGAGGCCGAGGCGGGTGGATAATGAGGTCAGGACATCAAGACCAGCCTGACCAACATGGTGAAAGCTGGCCTCTACTAAAATAAAAACCTTTAGCCAGGCGTGGTGGTGCACGCCTGTAGTTCCAGCGACTAGGGAGGCTGAGGCGAGGGAATCACTTGAACCCGGAAGGCAGAGGTTGCAGTGAGCCGAGATTGCACCACTGCACTCCAGCCTGGTGACCGAGCAAGACTCTGTCTCAAAAGAGAGAGAGAGAGAGAGAGAGAGAGAGAGAGAGAGAGAGAGAGACTCTTCCTGTAATTCTTCAGTTTTTAAATTGTATTTATTCTTCTTACCTTATTGCACTTGCAGGAGCTTCTAGGATAACGTGGTGAGGAAAAACCACGTGGCCTCCTTCCCAGTCTTGGGAAGGAGGAAGCAGTTTCCACATTTCTCACAGCATTTGCTGCGGGATTTTTACAGCTGTACTTTGTCAAGTCAATTTCCCTCTATTCCTAACCTGACAAACGCTTTCATCATAAATTCAGGCTGCTGCATCTTACCAGGTGCTTTTTCCACATATGTGGATGTGACTGTGGGATGTCTCTTTAGTTTACTGATGGGGTGGCCCCACTGATTTACTTCTGAACATTGGACCAGCCTTGCACACCTGGAAGAAATTTTGCTTAGCCTCAGTGCATAATTCTATATGTTGTTGGATTCAATTTGCCAATGTTTTGTCGAAGATTTTCACATCTAAGTTCATGAAAGGTATCAGTCCTCAATTCTCTCTTTTTATGCACTGACATTGTCTGATTTTGTTGTCAAATCATACTAATTTTTATTTAAAATATGTGGGAAGGAGAAAAGTTCCTTTTTAAAGTTGCCTTTCTTGTTAAAGACTAAGTGTGCTAATAACTTTGTGAAGCCCTATCCTCTGTAGCTGTTAGACACGCCATGCTTACAGGCACGTATTACATTCTATGTCCTTGTACTTTAACCAAGATATCTGTGCTGGACGTGCTCACAGGCATGTCCCGGCTCTGTACTGCTTTTACCTGCTTAGAAAAGTTTTCAGTTGTTAGCCAGTCAGGTTTTAGTTTAGATGGTGAGGTCTGGCTCCAGCCAACGGAGATCAGACACAGCAGTAAGGACGACCCCAAATGTGTAAGGGATAAATTTGTGTGTTTTCCTTTGTTCATTGTACTCTTGTAGCAAGATGGCTGGCGAGGGTCCCCTTCCTGCAGTCCAGGAAGTGAAAACTGTGTTGCTGAAAGATCCTTTGTCTCAGTGCTGACTTTTCTTTATGGCACCGAAGATCTGTTTCCAACAGAATAAATGAGCTTATATCACAGTTGTATGTGTCTCAGTTTCAACAAGTAAGGCAAGGCCAGCTTTAATAAAACTTGGATGGACAACAAGCCATGAGTACATGCACACATCTTCCAACAAGTGACATCGGATAGAAACGATGGCATTGCTGTCATGGCCTTCACTGTCGTAATTGTCAACATTGATGACCATCCTACCTCCGGGGCAGCTTATGAACCGGAATTCCACTCCTCAAATACCTGTTTTCCCATCTGTGTCTGTGTTGTCTTGAATGTCAGGTGAACCCTTGCTATTCCAGGATTTAAACGTGAATCTGTCCAAGGTGTGAATATCTGTCTTTTGCTGGAATGAGCCTGCCAGTTAAAGGTGAGGAGTCAGTCACCTGTAAACCTCTAAAAAGCCTAGAGTCAACCCTTCTGCATAACTAATGCTCGCTGTAGCCAGACAGCCCTGCTTTAATTTCAGTGAATGCAGAGTCGATGCACCACAGCCATTTCCAAGTCATAAACTCCTGGGAAAGGCCAGACGGAGACTGGTTAATGTGCCAGGCAAGGGGTGGAATATTCCCCCTCGATCCAAGGCCCGGGAGCGAGCCAGCCTCACCGAGCTGACGTGCCTCATCGTGCTGGAATCCTCTTGTGTAGCTCTGCCCCAGGGAGTGAGCCCATCTCTGTCCACTACGGAAGGAGCTTTGCCTTCAGAGCCGTCCTGTTGCCGGGAAACAGCAGCCTTTCTTGGAGGGAGAAGCGAAGTCCTGCAGTTTGGCCAGGTTTCTCTCTGACGTTGGGTCTAACTGGCCGGCAAAGGAGGCCGAACCCGGGCTGATGGACGGTACCTCGGTGGGCGGCCTTGCCAGTGGCGTTACATTCCCTGACAGTCGTTCGCATTTCAGAAGAGCCGCTGGAGGTGGCACCGCACATAGGCACACGGACTCAGCAAGCTTCCCCACACCTGTGCGTGCCCGGCTGGGCAGGCTGCGGGGGGCCCGGGCAGGATGGCGGAAGTTGCTGTGTCTCCAAACTATTGTCTGCAGGAGGACAGGACCCACGCCTCAGGCCGCTCCTCTCGGGCCTCATTTTTATTCATAAAATGAGAACGCTGGGCAAACCCTGTTTCCCAAAGCACAGCCGCTGAATGCCAGGGTCCCTGGCCGCCTCCGCCCCCCTCCCTGCCTGCTGAGGGACTGCCCCTCACTACCATTTTTCTGCAAATGACTTCAGCGTGACTCATTTTTAAACTGCAGGTATCTTAGGCAACCACAGCCCTGGCATGATGTTTGCATCCCGTTTAGATGTATGCAACACAGATTTAAGTTATAAGTTGTGACATACATAAAGTTACATGCAACACAAAACTTCGAAACCAAACAGCCCTGGGGAGAAGAACATTCTGAGTGTCAGCCACTCCCCCCATGGCAACAGCTACCAGATGCTGGCCTCACGGGTGTGGGCAGCCTTCCTGGGCCCTGACACTGCAGCCACGTGTCCCTAGGAGCCTGCCCAGTCCCCCGGGTCCGTCAGTGTCTGTCTGGCATCACCGGCATCACCTCTGGGCACTGCCTGACCCAAGCGCCCTCCCCAGACCCTTGGAATTGGAGTCTCCAGGGGCGGGGCTGGTGGTTGCATTTCTCTGAGCTTCTGGGCAGGGCTCCGGCTGGTAAATGGAAGGACGGCTGCCTGATGGAGTGGGGGGTCTCCCTGGGGTCTGTTTCTCTGCCTCACCTGGTCCAGTCCCATAATTAGCAATGCCCCATGCGCCAACCCCTCCAGCAGGGCACCCACAGGGAAAGCACCCATGGGTGATGACTCCAAATGAAAAAAGCACACACAGGGTGACAAGGCCGGGTAATTACCACGCAGCCTCACTGGTGCTCTGATCTCCTAATCAATTCTTCCGAGCGTCCCACACGGCTCTCTCTGCTTTTCATAATATGATTTAATTTTTATGTACAGATTTTCCTGAAGGGCATAAATGCATTTCACTTTATGCCCCAGTAATTCAGTTTTAAACCAAGCATAAAAACTCAATAAACAGCAAAGAGCTCCCTGCATATGCCAGGCCTGTGACCTTTCACTGGTATTGTTGAGTGCGGAAGAGAGTGGGTAGAAATCACATATGAAGTCCACCGAAGATTTTCCATTGTCTGTTAGAAAATCAGCCGGAATTGACAATAATTTGATAGTTCATGCCTGAGAGAGCTCCCAATTGGGAATGTGAGGCTCGGAGATTGGCTGGCAGGGGCAATCATCGGAGAGCGGGCTCTCGCTGACCTTGAGACCGTCCCCCTTGCCGAGACGCTGTAATAAATGCAGAGAGGCTCTGCGCCCGAGTCCTCACCTCCGATAAGAAGGGGTGAAAATGAAAATTCACGGAGACGCCACGTACGTAGGCTTTCAATTGGTTTCTCAAATATCGCCTGAGCAGAAGGACCCTGGGTGCTGGGGTTGTGCACGCCAGCACGCACAGCCCGAGAGGCTGCCCCAAAAGAACAAACGACCATCTCTGCAGGGATTTGAGCAAAAGAGCCTCGTTCCCGGGCCCACCGTACGATATCTCGTGGGTGATTGGAGCTGAATTCCCCTAATCCCTGGCACAGAGGACAGGCACCTTCGGTCTGAATCGGACTCAGAAGTCTCAGGTCCTTCTCCACACAGGGCCCTACCTTGAGCATGAGCTGAGATTCTGTTTATCCCATGGGAGGTGCTCACCTTGGCAGCTGTGGCCCCGGGGTGGGGATGCTGAACATGGGGAAGGGCTTCTTCTACGGAGCCAGAGACACTCACTCCCCAGCATTTCCTGGGGCTCCAGGGACACACAGAAGCACATCTACTCACGGGCTGCATCTTCCTGTGATTCTAGAAGTGACCCCAGTGTTCGGGAAGATTCCTTAACTGCTGTCCCCCTACCTTTCAGTGGCTGGTAAGTGGGAAGCTCCCTGGTTCTGCCTGCCCCTGTGGTTCCCACAAGGCTGGCACACCTGGGCAGCGCCTGTCTTTGGCTCCCGCAGGGCTGGCACACCTGGGCAGGGCCTGTCTCCTCTTGCTTGTTGGTCCTGGCTCCCCTTCTGCAGGATGTGACTGTTCTGTGCTACATGTTCAGTGGGCCTTTAGCTCCATATGCGGACTCCTGGTTTACTGAGGCTGTGGCAGCCCAGAGTTGCACCTGTTAGGGAAACTGAGGCATCCTTAGATACCACATACACTGGCAGATAACAGGGCCGCTCACCTGGGCAGACACTGACCGGCAGGCAGGCCTGAGACCCCCAGTGCCCAGAGGAAAAACCAGGTCCCGGGCTCCATGGAAGCACGGTGCTACAGGTGCCCTGGCTGTCTGGGAGAGGACAGAGAATCAGGGTGAGGAGACAGCAGGACACAGGCCCCTCCAAGATGCAGCCGCTGCGCCTGGCAGGAGACGGGAGCAGAAAGGCCAGGCAGGTGCCCATCTTCACCCCTCAGTCTTAAGACCAGGACTGGTGTGAGGCAACCGCAGAGCTCACTCAGCTTCCTGCAGACGAGGGGTTGGCAGCCTCTGACGTTTGCACCTCAAGTATCGCTGTTGCCTCCCTCAGTTCTGTCCCACTGGCCTCCTCCGAGGCCCAAGGCCCCCACTTCCACAGGAGACCACCTCACCCAGCTTGGGACCCTGCATTCCACTTGCTGAGGGGGTGGGGCCCATGAGTAGGGCTGTGAGGGGGCATGTGTGTATGTATATATGTCTGTGTGTGCATGTCACAAATGTGTGGTTGTGCCGTGCATGTGTGTATGTGCCTATGCATGTGTGCATGTGTGTGTGCAGCTGTGTTTGTCTATATGTGTCCTCGCATGTGTGTGTACCCATGTGTGTCCATGCATGTGTGTGTGCCTGTGTGTGCATGTGTGTGTGTCCGTGCCTGTGTGTATGTGCCTATGCGTGTGTGCATGTGTGTGTGCAGCTGTACACCCCGGAGGAAGCCGGTTCCCTCTCATCCGGGCAGCATCTCTGGATCGGGAACCCTGCTTGCCTGTCATTTTGCCTTCCTTGTGCAAATGTCTCCCTACAGCTTTGGAGGCTGCTGCGGGAGATACACGCAGCCAATGCCTTCTGCAGCTCAACGCATTTCCTCTAGAACTCTGTACAAAACTTAATTATTATAACATCGACCAAGTTTCAGCAATGAGCAGTCTCTTCCCTCCACCACCCTCATCCAGCTCATCTTCCTTCAATACAGCCGGCCTCTTAGTCACTTTAATGGTAGGTGGGCAGTAAAGGTCAGCAGAAATTAAGATGAACGTTCGGCCAGAACCACCTGCTGGGCACAGCGGTGTCTGCCCCCGCTTTCCAGCCTGAATGAAGGGCAGGGCTCAGCTTTCCCTGAGCACCTGCGACCAGCTGGCACTGTTTTGGCTTGGCAATGGAGCAGTGGCACAGAGCCACCCCTCTCAGAAGCCTCCCTCTCATGGGTGTAGACAGACAGGAAACCCAGCAGCAGGTGGATATTTCATAGTAGACAATGACAAGGCCATCGTGACCAGGAGTTCTGGGGAGTTATCCCAGATCAAGGGGGAGCCATGGCAGGTGGGTTTGCTTTTTCACAAGCAGGGGCCATCCTGATGAATTCATATTTAGAGAAAGACCCAAATGCCTCAAGAAAGTGAGACCAGGGCTGTCTGAGGGGAGAGTCTTGTGTTCACCACCCAACCGGGCAAAAGGCGGCCAGGTGAGATGGATGGATGGCAGGGACCTGGCGGACAGAGATCAGGAAAAAAGACCTCAAGGGTGACACAGGGCCAGGCTGCATCAGGACTTGGATGGTCCCGAGGGGAGCAGAAAGTGCCGAAGTGACCTCACCTCCTGAGCCGGGTTTCACGGGTGCAGGCTGAGAATGCACGGCAGGAGGTGGGGGCTGTAGAAGACGATTCTGTCGCGGGACTGTTCCATTCCAGACAGAGAACTGCAGAGAACCGGAGGATGCAGTGACCAACACGGTGAGAAAGGGTCCACGTCCTCATTTATTTCAAAGGAACGTAGCTCTTCTACTGAGCTAGACATGGCAGGGGTGGCGAGTTAGTGGAGAGTCAAAGGGGACAGAATCACGCCTGGCCGATGACGCCTCCCTCAGTGACGGCCCCACGTACCACGGCGGCCCCATACGATCAAGGTGAAACGGTTGCACTTTCTCAGTAATCTACTGCCGATCGTATGTTTTGCGATCATTTTCTCCCCAGTTGCCGCGTACTTTTTCTGCTTTCCCCATGGTCTCCGTTGCTGAACAGTGTTTCTCAATTTTAATATAGTGAAAAATCGTCAGTGTCTTGTGTCCTAGTTTGTTCTTCTTGTGTCTTGTTTAAGAAATCTCTTCCCACCCCATGGACAGGAAAATATTTTCCTGTATTGACTCACAAAAGTTGTGATTTTATCTTTTACATTTTAGTCGCTAATCCAAGTTGAATAAATTTTTGTATATGGTGGAAATTGGGATCAAATTTCATTCTTTACTATGAGAGTAACCAAAGCCATCCAGGACATGGGCGTAGGCAAGGACTTCATGACTAAAACACCAAAGGCAATGGCAACAAAAGCCAAAATAGACAAATGGGATCTAATTGAACTTCAGAGCTTCTGCACAGCAAAAGAAACAATCATTAAAGCGAACCAGCAACCAACAGAATGGGGAAACATTTTTGCAATCTACCCATCTGACAAAGGGCTGATATCCAGAATCTACAAAGAACTAAAACAGATTTACAAGAAAAAAACAAACCCATTCAAAAGTGGACAAAGGCTATGAACAGACACTTTTCAAAAGAAGACATATGTGAGGCCAAAAAACAGAAAAAATGCTCATCATCACCGGTCCTTAGAGAAATGCAAATCAAAACCACATTGAGATACCATCTCACGCCAGTTAGAATGGCAATCATTAAAAAATCAGGAGACAACAGATGCTGGAGAGGATGCGGAGAAATAGGAACAATTTTACACTGTTGGTGGGAGTGTAAATTAGTTCAACCATTGTGGAAGACAGTGTGGTGATTCCTCAAAGACCTAGAAATAGAAATTCCATTTGACCCAGCAATCCCATTACTGGGTATATACACAAAGGACTATGAATCATTCTATTATAAAGACACATGCACACGCATGTTCATCATGGCACTGTTTACAATAGCAAAGACCTGGAACCAACCCAAATGCCTATCAATGATAGACTGGACTGGGAAAATGTGGCACATATACACCATGGAATACTATGCAGCCACAAAAAACGATGAGTTCAGGTCTTTTGTAGGGACATGATGAACCTGAAAACCATAATTCTCAGCAAACTGACACAAGAACAAGAAACCATCACTGCATGTTCTCACTCATAGGCAGGTGTTGAACAATGAGAACATGTGGACACAGAGAGGGGAACATCACACACTGGGGTCCATTGGGGGGCTATGGGAGGCATAATGGGAGGGAGGGTGGGAAGGGATAACTTGGGCAGAAATGCCGGATGTAGGTGATGGGGGCATGGAGGCAGCAAACCACATTGCCATGTGTGTACCTATGCAACAATCCTGCATGATCTGCACAGGTACCCTAGAATCTGAAGTACAATTGAAAAAACACCAAAAAATAAGTACTAAATAGAAATCATTCTTCTAAAAAAAAAGAATAACCAGCACCGTTTATTCAAACATCTAAGTGACAATTCTACTTCTTTCTTTTATTATGCTATGGTACCCAGTTTTATTTCCAGTCTCTATTCTGTCCTATTTTACTATTTTATTTTATTTTATTTTATTTTTGAAATAGAGTCTTCTTCTAAAATCCAGGCTGGAGTGCAGTGGCACGATCTTGGCTCACTGCCATCTCCACCTTCAAGGTTTAAGTGATTCTCCGGCCTCAGCTGCCCGAGTAGCTGCGATTACAGGCATGCACCACCACTCCCAGCTAATTTTTGTATTTTTAGTAGAGATGGGGTTTCACCATGTTGGCCAGGCTGGTCTCGAACTCCTGACCTCATGATCCGCCGGCCTTGGCTTCCCAAAGTGCTAGGATTACAGGCGTGAGCCACTACACCTGGCCTCTGTCCCATTTTAAATGCAGTAATTAGTCAATTAGTCAATGCTTCTTATCAAAAATGAAAAACTAAAAATAAAAGAAGAAAAAGGAAGGAAGAACCTAAGGAAGGGAGGAAGGGAGAGAGGGGGAGGGGAAAACAAAGAAAAAGAAAAGATGGAGATTTTACTAGAATTGAATTAATTTCCCTTTATTAGAATTTTACTGATTTTTCTCATTTACCTTGAAGGCAGTCAATGTCTTTATTCCATATACATATATTATGAATTTATGTCAGGTCTTATTTAGTCAAAGGCTTTTGTAATTTTGTACAAAAAAAATGATATTATTTGTTATTATTTAAATGTTTAATGTTATCAGGCAATTTAAGTAAATCCATTTGGAAAATCGTATGATTTTGCTCCTTTAATTTCTTACGGTGGAGAAATACACAAATTGATTTCTGCTGTTTAGCCGCCCTGTGATTCCTGGGATAAACTCAACTCGGTGGTGAGGGCGTTGTCTCTCTCCACGCAGCTGCATTACTTTTGCTGTTACTGAGGCCTGTGTGTCTGTATTTGTAGATGAGATTGTCCTGTTTATACCTTTCTCATGATGGATTGTCTTGTTTGACTTTAATGCTGTTATTCTATTGTATTAGTCTGGTTCCACGCTGCTGATGAAGACATAGCCGAGACTGGGTAATTGATAAAGAAAAAGAGGTTTAGCATGTTCTCACTCATAAGTGGGAGTTGAACAATGAGAAAGCAGGGACACAGGGAGGGGAGCGTCACACGCCGGGGCCTGTCGGGGGCTGGGGGGCAAGGGGAGGGAGAGCATTAGGAGAAATACCCAATACATGTGGGGCTTAAAACCTAGATGATGGGTTGATGGGTGCAGCAAACCTCCATGGCACATGTATGCCTGTGTAACAAACCTGCACGCTCTGCACTTGTATCCCAGAACTTAAGGTATAATAAAATAAAAACAAAAAGGGGTTTAATGGACTCACAGTTTCACGTGGCTGGGGAGGCCTCACAATCATGGCGTAAGGTGAAAGGCACATCTTACATGTTGGCAGGCAGGAGAGATACTGAGAACCAAGCAAAAAGGGAACCCCTTATAAAACCATCAGATCTCATGAGACTGACTCACTACTGTGAGAACAGTATGGAGGGAACCCGCCCCCACGATTCGATCGTCCCCCACCAGGTCCCTCCCACACACATGGGAACCATGGGAGCTATAATTCAAGATGAGATGTGGGTGAGGACGCAGCCAAACCAGGCCAACTGTCTAGGTACATTGGTCTCTCTAAAGCGAGCCAGGAACACCCACTGCACCTAGGACGGCACGTGTGCCTTCTGTCCCGTTAAGTGTTTGGTCAGATTTGCCTTTACGAAAACTGAGTTTCGTTCTTTCTCTGTGAAGCGAATTGTTATCTCTGATTCAATTTCGTAAATGGATAATTGGCCCATTGCTACGATTTTTTTCACCTCTGCTTCAGTCAGATCTACTGACTTTCCTGTGATTCTCTATTCAACCTAGTTTTACATTTCATTGGTGTTAAGTGGCTTATATTATTGTGTTACCTTTTTAATGTTGTCTGCTTCTAAAGCTATGACCCTTTTTATTCCTAAAAGTGTGTACCGTGGGCTGGGCATGGTGGCTCATGCCTGTAATCCCAGCACTTCCGGAGGCTGAGGCGGGTGGATCACCTAAAGTCAGGATTTTGAGGTCTGCCTGGCCAACATGGCAAAACACTGTCTCTATTAAACGTACAAAAAAATTGGCCTGATGTGGTGGCCCATGCCTGTAATCCCAGCTGCTTCAGAGGCTGAGGCAGGAGAATTGCTTGAACCTGGGAGGCAGAGGTTGCACTGATCCAAGATCGTACCATTGCACTCCAGCTTCAGTGACAGAATGAGACTCTGTCTCAAAAAAAAAAAAAAAAAAAAAACTCTACTGTGGTTTCATGTCGTTTTCTTGCTCAGTCTTCATGGAAATTTGTTGCTCCAACCCTCTTCTCAGAGAACCTCCATGAGACTGAATTGCTCTTCATTTGCAAGTTCATTGATTTCTATTTTATTTTCTTCAAACTACTTTGGTTTTCCTTCTATTCTATTTTATTTCTTTATTTATGCATTACTTTGATAACCGAGAAATGGCCAATGGTCTCCACGTTAGCCGTGTGAACCAGCGTGCTTGGTACTTCAACCTGGTTTAATTAGCACTTACCTAACGGCCAATTATGTAGAACGTCTTGTCATGTGCTTCTGCGGCACCTGCATACCTGCTTTGCTGAAGTTTCTGTTTGAGTCTTCTGCCCATTTTTAAATTGTGTTGTTTTCTTACTGCCGAGCTTCCAACGTTCTTTATGTATTCTGGACACAAGTATTTGTCAGATATGTGGTTTGCAAATATCTTCTCCCAGTCTGTAACTTCTCTTTTCATCCACTTAACTGTGTCTTTGACAAGGCAATAGCTATTAATACTGCTAATTTTCCATGTTTAATTTATCGACTTTTAGGGATCACACTTTTGGTGCTGAGTCTAAGAACTCTTTGTTTAACCTGGTCACCAAGATTTTCTCCAAGATTTTCTTTTAAAAATATGAGAGTTTTACTTGTCACATTTAGATCTCTGGTTTGTTTGGGGTTAACTTGTGCAGAAGGTGTGAAGCTTAAATCAAAGTTAACTTTTTGGTAAATGAACATCCAATTGCCTCAACATCTTTTGTTGAGAGACTGTTCTTTTCTATCGAATACCTTTGTGCCATTGTCAACAATCGATTGGCCTCATCTCTGTCGATCTGTTTCTGGGCTCTCTATTCTGTTCCATTGATCTATGTGTTTATCTCTTCGCCAATACGACACAATCTTCATGACTGTAGCCCAAAGCAAGTCCTAATAGTAAGGTCATATAATTCCCCCAATTCATTTTTTGTTCAAAATTGTTTAGCCTATTTTACTTGGAATCTTTTTTTCTATATAAAGTTTAGAACCATAGAGCCAGCTTCCCTATGTCTAAAAAATAATGTGCTGGAATTTTAATGACTTCATTTATATCTGTGGATAAGTTTAGGGGAAATTGACATTTTTCTTATGCCAAATTTTTCAATTTATTAACACAGTATATCTATTTATAAGCTCATCTTTGATTATTTTCATCAGTATTTTGTAATTCTTAGCACAAAGATTCTGCATGTTTCATTAGATTTATTCCTAAGAACCTCCTGTTGAGCTATTGTAAATGCTATTGTTTCATTAATTTCAGACTTCAACTGTTCATTGCTAGTATATAGAAATAGACCTTACCCTTATTATTTTCCTTCCACTTAATTTTGATTTCTTTCATTTGTTTCTCATTTCTTAAAGTTAAAGCTTGTGTAATTGATTTTAGAAACTTTTTCTTCATAACATAAGTTAAGAAACTCACATAGAGTAAACACACCCTTTCCTTCCTGGTACTGCTTTAGCTATGTTCTATAAATTTGGATATCATGAATTTTCATTTATTCAGGTCATGTGTGCATATATATATATATATATATATATATATATATACATACAGAGAGAGAGAGAGAGAGAGAGAGAGAAAGAGACAGAGAGAGAGAGAGACAGAGACGGAGTTGGAGCCTCACTCTGCCACCCAGGCTGGAGTACAATGGCGCCACCTCAGCTCACTGCAGCCTCCACCTCCCAGACTCAAGTGATTCTCCTGCCTCAGCCTCATGAGCAGCTGGGATTACAGGCACCTGCCACACCTGGCTAATTTCTTTGTATTTTAGTGGAGACTGGGTTTCACCATGTCGGCCAGGCTGGTTCTCAAACTCCCTAGGTCAGGTGACCCACCCGCCTCGGCCTCCCAAAGTGCTGGGATTACAGTATTGAGCCACTGGGCCTAGCCAATTCCTAAGAACTTTCTAGTTTCTTTTACATTTTGAATCAGATATGTTCCCTTTCTATCTTTAGGAATGTGCATGTGTGTGTGTGCGTGATCAAGTCATGTAATTATTTCATTTCATTTTAATAGATTTTTTCTATTTTCTTGGTTTTCTACATATACAATTATGAAATCAGCAAAACTTTTTAATATGAAAAATTCTCTTTTTCTATTGTTTATACCATTTGTATAATTTACTTTTCTTAATGTGCACTTAAAAACCGTGGCAAACCCTTCAGCAATGTGACTTTCAGAATTAATAACTGGTTTCTGATTTTTATTGAAAGGTATTTAATGTTTTCCTGTTAAAATTATGTTTTCTGTTGCTTTTGGTAAATAGTTTTCACTGCACTAAGGGAAGATCTTTGTTTTTTTGTTTGTTTGTTTGTTTTTGAGAGTTTTGCTCTTGTTGTCCAGGCTGGAGTGCAATGATGCAATCCCAGCTCACTGCAGCCTCCACCTCCCAGGTTCCAGTGATTCCCCTTCCTGAGCCTCCCAAGTAGCTGGGATTACAGGCATGTACCACCACGCCCAGCTGATTTTGTATTTTTAGTAGAGACGGGGTTTCTCCATGTTGGTCAGGTGGGTCTCAGACTCCCAAAGTGCTGGGGTTACAGGCGTGAGCCATCATGCCCAGCGAGCTCTTTGTATTCTTACATTGCACAGTGTGTGTTAGGCTGCTTACTGAATTAACAAAATGTCTCTGGGGGATCTGTTCATGCCATTTTATTTTCCCTCTAATTTATCCATGGAATGAATTAGGTTGTTGAATATCCTGATATTAAATTGCATTTATGTTTCTGGAAAAAAATGCTAGGTTGTTAAATTGTTCTATTCTTCCGTTACATTTCCATATTCTATTTGCCATGCTGTTACTTAGAATTCTTGACATTCATGTCAAAATTGGGGCTGGAATATAATTTACTCTTTTGCACGATTTTTAAGGTACAGACATTCCAGTTCTGCTTGCTTCCAAAAGTGAAATCAGCCTTGCTTACCTTCTCCTCTGACATGTTTGTTCAATGACACTGATGACCTTGCCTCTAAAGTCGTGTGTAACTCATCTGTGAAAGCGTTTGGTCACCATGCCTTATGGAAAGTGATGTTCTCAGAGCAACTTTCTCATCTCCCTGCTTCCCCTTTTGCTGACGCTGGTGATTTATAGTTGGCGAAGCAAGTGCTTCCCCCGTGGCCCAAATTTTATTTCCATAAACACGCCATCCTCATACCTGAGTGCCCCACTTCATGGGTTCTGCCCTCCTCTGGTCTCCCATGCGAGGCAAGGGGGTCTCAGGTCAAGGAACGTGACCCTGGGGGCTGTATAGCCCCTCCTTCCCTCCAGCCTGTTCTCCAGGGTCCCAGGGGTTCCCCCAGCACGTGTCCCACTTCTGTGGCTTCAGTGGTCTCGTGGGTCCCTGCTGTCCAGGCTGGACTGGGATGCTGTGTGCACAGCTTAGGCAAGCTGCTAAAGATGCCTTTGCAAAAACTATAACTGAGAAAATTATGTTAGTGAAGTACATTAGAACTAAGTGACTCCATTTTCCTTTTAACTTTTAAACTGTCTTTGGGTTGTAGGCAGGGGACAAGGTGAATCCATTGGCCATTAACACAGCAAGGGTCAGAGGACAGCCGGGGAAGAGGGGCTGCTCCAGTGCCCCCTAAACGCACTTGGCAGAGAGCGTCGAGAACACTGACAATCCGGCTTCCACCCTGCTCCTCTGGGTTGTGAGGAGGGGGCTCTTGTTGAGGTGAAAGGATGTGAATGCCTTTTCATGGTTAGTGAGTGTTGGAAACAGATGCTCAGTGCTCAAAGAAAAATCAGCACTGAGACAAAGGATCTTTCAGCAATGCAATTTTTACTTCCTGGACTGCAGGAAGGGTGACCTCACTAGCCACCGTGCCATAAGAGTGCAATGAACAAAGGAAAATACACAAATTTATTCCTTACACACTTGGGGTCGTCCTTACTGCTGTGTCTGATCTCCGTTGGCTGGAGCCAGACCTCACAATCTAAACTAAAACCCGATTGGCTAACAACTTAAAACTTTTCTAAGCAGGTAAAAGCAGTGGAGAGCTGGGACGTGCCTGTGAGCACGTCCAGCACAGATATCTTGGTTAAAGTACAAGGATATAGAACGTACTACATGCCTGTAAGTGTGGCGTGTCTAACAGCTACAGAGGATTATTAGCTCACTTATGACTTACTCCTTAACAAGAAAGGAAACTTTAAAAAGGAACTTTTCTGCTTCCCACAGTGAGCTTGATTTATACCTTTAAAATACTTAACCATATAATATGTGGGTCTTCATTTACATCACGCATTTGAAGCCAGAGCAGCAGATCTTAGACATCACAGGGGCCATGGCACTGCAGGACCCCGATGCACGAATCGGATACTGCGTACCTGTGGTTTCCAGACTTAATTGGTAAAGGGAGTTATGATTAGGAAGAAGAGCCTAAAACACTCCTTAGGGTGACAATAATTATGAGGAACACTGTCAGGGACAGGCTAGCCACAGATTGCATGACACTCATCATTTAATCGCATGTGCCTGTCATTTTAGTCACGTTCTGATCTGCACACCTGATTTTCTTTTTCTTTTGTCTTTCATCAGGTTCAGCAGGGGTCGTGTATTCGTGCATCTATTCAAAGAAACAGGTGTTGGACTTATGTATGTTTTCTATGACATTTTTGTCTCAGATTTAATTAATTTGACTTTCATCTTGTGAATCTCCCTTTTGTCTTCATTTAGTCTTTTACTGCCTTTCTTTATGATTAAATACCTAGTTGTACGGTTTTGCACGTTAACCGGGGAGATGCTCCGTCTCCCTCCAGCACCTGCGAAGCCCTTCTCTGAGCTGTCTGGCGAGGGGGCGCTTTGTTTCCTCTCTTTGCAGTGACTTTGAAACTTCTGGCATGTCTTAGGTTCTGGACCAAGTAATGTCCACAGAGCAATTCTTCTTTTCCTTGGGCTTACAATTTTGCTCACCATTTTATTATCTATTTTTAGTTTTTTTGGCTTAGAATTGGAGAAAAAGTCCTGTAAAAAAACTCAGCGAGTTTTATGCTTACTGCTGTGTGTTGTCAAATATAAGATTGCTTTTGAAGGCAATCCCAAATACGAAAAAAAAAAACACGTAGCCTCTACTTAAGATTCAGTGTGTGTTATTTGCTGAGGCGAATGAGTTTATTTCATAATTCTTTTGTCTGTTTTAGTTTTTATCTCAGACCTTTTTGATTCTGAAACGGACGGGATTTCTCACTGGCTGTCCTTCCATCCAGATCTCGTTTGTGACCATCCTGGCTTTATTCACTCGGCTGCTGTGGTTTTTGGTGCCTGCGTGAAGTTTTATGACTGTTTAAATTTCTTTGGAATCCCTTCTTCTTAACAATCATGCAATATGATACGTTTGTGTGTGTTCACTGCTTTTAACCTAAAATTCTAAAATTCCACAAGAGTGTTAATATGATTGTCTGCTTTTTAAAAATATTTGCATTTTCCTGAATAGAAACTCCATGCCCCATACCCCCAGATCATGGGGATTAGTGGGGTGCCTTTATTTTTCTTGTGTCTTCTTCTCTATCCAAGAAATGCAAACGGGGTGGCCTCTATCCTTTCTCACTGAATTTTGCCCTTAGAAAAATGTAAAGTGACTTAAAATTATTGGTAAACAAATGTAACTTCATTGTGGAAGCTGAGACGGAAACTACAGATAAATGAAAAGGAACACCTGGAAAGTCGCCATCCAGAAGGGTGTATCACGGCTGTCTTGTGGCAGCTCAGACTCCCTGGGAGGAGACACTGGGCAGGGTTTAGGGAGCAGGTTGTGTATCCAAGAGCGACGTGGGCCCAGCTGTGGCTCATGGGGGCGGGCACGCAGGGGTGACAAAGGAGGGGAGCCCAGTGCACCCTGAGCTGAGGGGCAAGCTGCAGTCACAGTCCAGCCCTCCAGGCAGGTCCTCAGCTGTCATGCATGCACCATCTTCTCTTGCTGGTGAGCTGCTAATCACATTTTAAAATCAGGACATGGACGTGGACTTCCCGGCTCTTGCATGTGCTTCTAGCTTCTCTTGGACCTGCAGGAGGCTGGGATTACAGCGTGAGTTGGGCAAGGCTTACGGGACGCCAAGAGGAAGAGTGAGTCCACGGCCGGGTAGACCGTCCTGGAACTCCATGGGGGGCGCGTGGGCCGTGAACAGTCAGCCCGTGCCAACTGCCAGGGCCACTGGGGGATGCCCCATAGGAGTGGGCAAGAGAGCAGAGGAGGGTCCCTGCCAAGGGGGTCCTTGGGAAGAAGTGGGACCGGGCCTGAAGCCTGAGGCGACGGAGAGGCGAGCAGGGGGCACCTCACAGAGGCCACAGGAGGGAAGCCTGTTGTGAAGACCGAGGCCTGCTGAGTCTGAGGATGAAGGACGGGAGGACGCCTGCGTGGTCCTCTCGAGAGAGCAAAGGGAATAGCGACAGAGTACCTCTGTGGCCGTGGCCGGGTGCAGAGCTGCGGTGGCACCCGGGTCCAAGAGGGAGCTGCACCCTTCGCTTGTGTTCAGACTCAGCACATTTGTGCAGCCTGACGACCATCCCACAGCCCCTGCTGCCAGCCCCCTTCTAACCCGTGGCTTCCTTCTGTTCAGCACACGTGTAGGGGACAAGCCATTGACTTGGTCACTGAGAGAGGCTGGGCTGGAGGAGAAGGCGCAGGGTGTGTTTGACAAGCAGCCCGGAAACAGTGGGTCCCAGCCCTCGGCAGGCTCCCTGGTACTGGAACAGCCTGGGTCCTGCAGTCCCACGTGGTGGAGAGGAGCCCGTCCCCGGAAAAGCCATGGGGGCCCTGCGGTGGCTGAGCCTAGCGGCAGAAAGAAAGGGGCAGGCCGCGCACCTGCTCTCAGACTCTGATGGACCAGCTCTTCTCCCCTGCACGGGGGTGCAGTGCTGTCAGAAGCAGGGCAGGCTTCGCGGGCATCACTCCAGAGGAGGAACATCAGCCTCAGGAACACCCCTCCTCTAACAGGGGCAATGGGGTGCCCTTGCTGGCTCTCGCCCCTTCCTCTGCTGCCAACGGGACCGGCCGGGCTTCTGTGGGCCTCCACTGTGGGTTTCCACGCTGAGGTCAATAGTGATGCATCTGGGCCAGCGTGTCCTCTGGTGTGGATGGCCAGTCGTCTCCACAGCCGTGGTGAGATGATGCTGAGGTCCCAAGCAAATGTGGGCAGCACGTGAGCCCCGGACACACATGAGGGGCCGATGGTCATGCGGCTCAGCCCACCCCTGGCTTGCTGGGCCTGTCTCTCATCTGTAAAATGAAAAGATTGAAGCAATTATTCCAAATTGCTCTGAGGTCCTTTGATTCTAAGCTTTATTTCTGGAGAAAAAATATGTTTATGTTGAGATCATTTTAGCAAATTGTTTCCCAGAGTAAATTTTATTTTAAAGGCAACTGTAACTCATTTGTGTTCTTCCTACTGTCCAAATCTTTACAGTGAAATACTGGCATGTCTTTCTCAGTGTCTAATTCAAGCAGCTCAGATTCTTCAGGACAAGGAGGAGCAGGGGCCCCTCAAGGAAGCCAGGGTCAAAACTCTGGTGGGTGCAGAGCACAGGCAACTCTGTTGGTTCTCACTCAGATCCTCGCAAGGAAGGCAGGCAAAAATGGCAACCTCTGTAATACCTGTACCCATCCATCATCCACCCATCCATCATCCCACCCATCAACCCATCCATCCACACATCCGTCATCTACCCATCCATCATCCACCCATCCATCATCCCACCCATCCATCAATACATCCAGCCAGCCAGCCATGTGTCATCCACCCATCTATCAATCCATCCATCATCCACCCCATCCAACAATCCATCTATCATCCACCCCATCCAACAATCYATACATCCACCCATCCATCATCCACCCATCCATCAATACATCCAGCCAGCCAGCCATGCGTCACTCACCCATCTATCAATCTATCCATCATATACCCATTCATCCATCCATCCAATCATCCATCATCCACCCATCCATCCATCATTCACTCATCAATCAATCCATCCATCCACCCACCCATCAATCCATCTATCTACCATCCATGAATTCATCATCCATCCATCCATCCATCATCCCTCCACTCATCCACCCATTCACCCGTCCCTACATCCATCCATTCACCCACCTATCCATTCATTCAACATGTACCCATCCATCAATCCGTTTATCAATGCATTCATGAATCCATCCATCTATCCATTCATTCATCCATCCATCCCTTCACCCATTCACTCACCCACCCATCCCTCCATCCCTTCATTCATCCATCATTCACCCATCCGTCAATCCATCTATCCATTCATTCCTTCACCCACCCATCCCTCCATCTCTTCATCCATCTGTCCATCATTCACCCATCCATCAATCCACTATCCATTCATCCCTTCACCCACCCACCCATCCCGCCATCCCTATATCCACCCATCCACCCATCCATCCATCACCCACCTATCCATCTTTTCATCCATCCATCCATCATCCACCCACACACCTGTTTGTCATCCACCTACCCATCCATCTTTTCATCCATCCATTCAGAGGAGCTCCTGCTTCCTGGTTGCTTTGCTGGGTACCTAAGGCCATGCCTGTGGAGCTCAGCAGTCTTGTCCTGTGTCAGGCGATGATAAAGGCAAGGGGGCAAAGGAAAGAAGGCGAGCATGGTTAGGGGACAGAGAGTGACGTGGGAAACTGAGAGGTAGAAATCTCAGGAGACGCCAACCCCCGCATGTCACATCAGCTCGGGCCACTCTCATTTTGTTATAGCAGATTAAGCTGCACACACCAGATAGGCAGATACATAGTCAGATACAAACAGACATAAAGACAGAGGTAGATGGATCCACAGATAATAGACAGATCAATGCGTAACAGAGAGATGAGAGAAAGATGAGAAACGGATAAATTACAGACGATTAGACAGCGGGATATGCGAACTTTCATACCCACAGCTCAGACACAACACTGCCCCTGTGTGTGTGTGCACTTGTGCCAGACACACGGCAGATTTGCAACGAGCATTTGCTTCCTGAATGTCTACGGGACAGCATTTGGCTTTCCCAGAATCCCTAGAGGGGTGTGCCAGGGATGGAGTCCCCGGTGAGATTTCTCAGAATTGAGAACTCCTGCGCCTCACCATGGGTGGTGGGAGTTGGGGCTTCTCAGGACAGGGCCCAGGAGACCCTGCGTAGCTGCGTCCGGGGAGCACAGGCCTGGAGGAGGCTGCACAGCAGCCAGGCCCTACCAGCAGAGGCCGTGCTGGGCCTGAGGCTTGCAGCTCTCTCCTGTTGCTTCCCTTCTCAGTGGGGACACCCAGGTTGGGGTGGGAGCGGTGACGTCCCCAGCACCAGGGGGTCCTGATGCAGGGACCCCGCCCACCACGCAGGGCTCTGCCCACAGAGGCTGCGGCATCCGAAGCTGCACCCTGCATCCCTCACACTGGCCTGTGTCTCTCCATTCCGACACCAGTCAACAGCCGTCTGCCAAGTGGGGAAAGCGCAGGCAGGTGCGCTGGGCTCACGGTGGTGCTGTGGCCATTCCTCCCATCTGGGCACCTCCTGGTGTCTGATTTCCTCATTCATTTGCCCAGCTGGCTCTGGGGCCGCCACCCCCAGGAAGTCTCTCTGGATGCCCTTGCCCAGGGTGAGTGAGTTTCTCTCCCTTGGGGCCCCTCACTCTGGACCTGTGTGGATCCAGCCCTGACAATGGGCCTCTGCTTTCACGTCCCACCCACGGGGACTCGGGGTCCGTGAAGACAGAGGCCACATTCAATTCGTCTCAGTCCCGGCACCAAGCACAATGTCGGCAGAAAGCAGCGACTAGATACATTTTTTGTTTAATTTGCCCAATTTGATCAATAAAAAAAGAACTCTTATCCTGCACTAGAAGTCCCAGCTGAATTTGCTGCCTGGATCTGCTCTAGAAGGAGAAATAGACGTTAGCTCCAAGTCTCTGCAGACTGCACAGCACTAGCCTGATGTAATTAACTTTTCCAGCCTCCAAGGTAGTTTGATGTTAGCTCAATTTTATTATATTTCAGAATTTTCTCTCAGGTTTTTAATTCCTCCGCTTCATTCAAAAATGGTACCTAGACGAAGTCTTGACAGAGAAAGAGACGCTATTTGTATCTCTGTTACGTCTTGAATTATATTGAATTGTTTTCTTGACGCAGGCCCCCCACCTGCAGCAAAGTCCTCACTGCAGCAAACGCAGCCCGGCTGGGGGCCGCCGGGGCAGGTAGGGGCCAGGCTCTGTTCAGTGAGCACGGGTCCACTCTGCAGGCGCTGTAAGGAGGGGCAGCCTCTCCCTGAGCAAAGCCAGATGCTGAGAGCTTCCCACGCCTGCTCCAGGTTCTTCTGCCCTCTTGAAAATGTTGTTTGAAGAAGTACCTCTGGGAAGTCAGACACGGTGGCTGATGGAGGGGCATGGGTGTGCTTCGCAATCAATAGGAAGCCACTCAGTGGCTTGAGAGCTGTCCTGGGTGGCCAGCAGCGTTTCCTTTGGAATCCCAGACAGCAACTGTAGAGGGCAGGTGGGGGCCTGCAGGGCTGTGGAGTGCCCTGCAAGGCTTGAGTGCCTCCGGGAATGAGCTCGGGAGGCGTCACACATCCAGACGATGTCCACGGCAGAAATGGGCCTCTGGTCAGCCCTGGGGGGGTCAGCACTGAGGGGTGGACAGTCCTTCGGTGACAGTCTTGGAGAAGCTTAGGACCTGCCCCAGCTGTGAAACCCTCCCTGAGGTGGCTCACCCTGGGCAGGGGCATCCGGGGAGACTTCCTGGGGGAGGTGGCCCCCAGGAAGTGCAGCTTCGGATGCCACAGCCTCTGTGGGCAGAGCCCTGTGTGGCGGGCAGGGTCCCTGCATCAGGACTCCCCGGTGCTGAGGATGTCACCACTCCCACCCCAACCTGGGTGTCCCCGCTGAGAGGGGAAGCAGCAGGAGAGAGCTGCAAAGCCTCAGGCCCAGCACGGCCTCTGCTTGTAGGACCTGGCTGCTGTGCAGCCTCCTCCAGGCCTGTACAGTGTCTCCTGGGCCCTGTCCTGAGAAGCCCCAACTCCCTCCACCCATGGTGAGGCTCAGGAGTTCTCAATTCTGAGAAATCTCACTGGAGACTCCTTCCCTGGCACACCCCTCTAGGGATTCTGGGAAAGCCAAATGCTGTCCCGTAGACATTCAGGAAGCAAATGCTCGTTGCAAATCTGCCGTGTGCCTGGCACATGTGCGCACACACACAGGGGCAGTGTTGTGTCTGAGCTGTGGGTATGAAAGTTTGCATATCCCGCTGTCTAATCATCTGTAATTTATCCATCTCTCCTGTGAGGCTGGCGGCACCCAGCTTCTGCCTGTCTCAGGGGTTCTGAGCGTGGGCAGCAGCCCTGAGTTCCTGGCCACCGTGCTCGGTTTCTCAGCCCTTCCAGAAGGCTGCAAGCTATGCGAGAGGAATATATTTATTTTCTTTCTTTTTTGTTGTTTTTTTTTTTTTTCTCAAATGGCTGGACTTGCTTTCTGATTCTTACATGTGAGAAGAATGATTGGACATTCTGCTTTGGTCTCTCAAAGTTTATGTGGAAATTCTCATGATCTAGTGCTTAGTAAAAATTAGCACTAAACAACTGAACAGTAAATTATAATAGTAAACAAAAATAAAATTGAAACACATAGCAGCAAAAATTCTACAATCTATGTTAGCAAATCACAATCACAGATATGTAAAAAAAGGGTAATATGTCTTGGTCAACTGGAATTTATCCTAAAAAATATAAAATTGCTTTAAGATTAAGAAAAAAGTCAATGAATGAAATTCACCACCTTATTAGAATACAGGGGGAACTAATTTTCATCCCAATATTTCAGGAATAAAATGTTAATGCAATTAGAAATCGATTTATGATAACTCATAGCAAACTAGAACAGAAAGAATTTCCTTAATTCTTTAAGAGGCATCTACAAATAAAACCTATTGCAAATAGGTTTTAATGTCAAAATACTGAAGCTATCCTCCCATGACGGTTAATTTCATGTGTCTGTTAGGCTCGGCTACGGTACCCAATTATTTGGTCAAACTGCAGTCAAGGTGTTACCAGGAAGGTATTTTTGGCTGTGGTTAACATTTAAATTAGTAGACTTTGAGTAAAGCAGCTGACCCTCCGCAATGCAGGTGGGCCTTGTCTAATCAGTTGGACACTTAAGATCCAAGACTGTTTCCTGACGAAGAAGGAATTCTAACCCAGATGCCAACATGGAAACCCTGCCTGAGTTTCCAGCCCACCGGCCTAGCCTACAAATGTCAGATGTGCCCGCCTCTGCAGTTGTGTGAGCCAATTTCCTTAATCTCTCTCTTTATCTATCATCTGTCTATCTATTATCTATCTATCATCTATCTATCCAACTATCATCCTCTATCTATCTCCAACTGGACCATTAGCTCTGTTTTTCTGGAGAACTCCAACACAGACTTGGGGACAGAGATTGGTTCTAGAGAAACAAAACCTTAAGACTGAGTTTTCTGAATCTGTTCTAAGGTTTCTGTAATTTGGTTTTCTAAATGGATTAGGTTTAAACCATGAATAATCCTATTTCCAACAGTGGGGAGAATATTAACAGTCTGTGGCGTTGAGTAAAACAATTATACCAGACGTTTGTTTAAAAAAAATGGCAAGAATGAATTTGTTAAAAATGGTTGCAATGGAGGAGAGAGATTTAATTGAACTCTGAATACAGCAAGGACAGCTGGAGACTTGAACCCACAGGTACGGTCAGGAGATCAGTGGATGGAAAACTGGCAAGAGGGAGTTGGTGAGGTAGCAAGGCTGAGGATTCTCGCCAAACTGACTCAACAAGATGCTTGCTAAAGGCAGGTAGAGGTCCTCAGATATCAAGAGTGAGGGAGGAGGGATTCGATAATGGAGGGGGAGATTCTTGCTAAACTATCTCAGCAGGACTCTTTACTAAAACTGAGCTGGGAAGGGGAGCAGCCTCAGACCAAGGCCTCATTGAGAAAAGGGCTCTGAGGAGCCTGACTGAAGTTTGGTCAAGGAGGGAGACCTTGTCAGTGCATGATGTGGCGAGAAGGAAGTGCAAAATATCACTATGGAATGCTCCTAATCCAATACTCCTGAAAGTCGAGGTTCTAGGGGCCTGTGTATATTAA
The DNA here is from genome assembly GCF_009761245.1 of Sapajus apella. Taxonomy (NCBI): domain Eukaryota; kingdom Metazoa; phylum Chordata; class Mammalia; order Primates; family Cebidae; genus Sapajus; species Sapajus apella. The sequence goes on from NW_022437096.1 coordinate 1,118,087, forward strand.
GCTTTTGAGCATTGTTGTCCAAATAATGAGTATATTGAGATTTACTGGTTTCTCCTAATGGTGATGGACAAAGTGGGGAAAGAAAAGGATGAGCTGAGGGACTAGAATTCCCAGCTCAATTCCTACACGAATAACCTGAAAGCTTCTATGTCTGCCCTGAAAGAAACCCTTACCTCCTGTAGCTGTAGGGCTGAGACTGAAACCCAAACCCAGAGTCTCGTTCTGTGTGTGGCTGAATTACAACACAAGTTGATTTCCCAGCCTTACAGGGTTGTTTTCTATTAAAGTGAGTGCATTCATTCCTAAAACCAGGACTGAGCCAACAACGTTTCTCTGTAGTCACTTACATTCAACATTGTACTGTAGGTCCTTGGCAGTGCTCTATTGAGAGAAAAATGAAAAGAGATACAGAAAATAGAAAAGAGAGAAGAAGTAATATCTTTGTAGATGACATGATTGCATGAAGAATATTCAGGGAAATCTATAAGCAGGTCATTAGAATTAATTAGGGAATTTAGCAAGGCCAACATATAAACTAAATATTATTTCCATATACTTGTAATAAGCAGTTATCATACTATCTACAATAGAACAAATAATTAGATATCTACTTACATATGTGAAAGAAATATACATTAAAGAAAAATAAACGTTGCTGAGAGAAACTAAGAGAGTCTAAAGAAATGTGGAGATGTACCATATTCATGGATTGGGAGACGCAGTATCGAGCTGTCAGTTCCTCCCACATTGATCTACAGATTCATTATAATTTCATTAAAAACTCCATCATATTTTTTTGTAGAAATGTCTACAGTGATTTTAAAGTGAATAAGAAAAGTTAAATGATACAGAAGAGACAAGACAACCACTGAGAGAAGTAACTAATTGGAAGACCAACCAGCAAACTCCTAGACTCTCTGTAAAGCCAAAACAATGTTGACACCATGGTATTGGCATGAAGTTAGACAAAGGAATCAATGGAACAGAATGCTAAGGCCTGAAGCAGACCCACACCTACGCCAAAGAGTCACCACAGAAACGAAGGGTGCCTTGGTAAATTGTCTTAGTCAATTCCCGCTGAAAAAAGGAATCTTCATTTCTACCTCACACCATTGATTCGAAGTGATTATTGTCCTAAATGTAAAAGGAAAAACAAAAAGCACTTAGAGAAAAACAAAATAGGGCAGCGAGACCACATCTCTCTGACCCTCCCCTTCTTTCAAAGGGCTCACCTGATTAGGCCAGGCTTACCTGGGCAATCCCTCTTGACTAACTCAAAGTAAACTGATTAGTAGCTAATCACTGGAGTGATTTCCCATCATATTCAGAAGAGACATGACCTGACTTCCCACACACCCTGGTGAGGAAATTACTCTGGGGCAGGAATCCTGGAGGTCACCTTAGAATTCTGTCTAGCACAGACATTATGTCCAAAACATGCTGATTTCTCAAATATATATCTATTGAGGGTGAAAGCTTCTGCTAAATACCTGAACTCAAAACTAATGAGCCTAGAGTAATTGCAATCGACGGTGGCCTGCTGTATTTCTTGCAGGAGTGGAGCTCTGAATTCATGGCCCCTCGCCCACCTGCAGGTGTGTGGGGTCAGCCAGAGTCCACACAGGACTGGGCTGTCGTGAGCTGGCCTGGGGTCTGGAGGTGCTGGGACGGCCTCCAGGATTTGAGCGTCCACAGTGGGACCCTTGGAGGGAGCTGCCTGCTGTTTTGAGCAGGAGAGGTGGAGCTCTCTCCCCCTTCCTTATTCCCTTCCCTGGAGAACTGGTGTGCCTGCCAGGGTCTCTGCTCCAGCTTCACTGGGGGGAGAGGGCTAGTGATGGACAACAGTGGAGGGGAGGGGTCCAAGGGGACCCACAGTGCTAACATCTGTGTTGCAGGGGTGCAGCAGCTCAAGTCCTGTAGTGGTGGGCCTGGAGCCGGGTGGCCTTGCAGCAGAAAGGAAGCCCCACAGTGCTGACCACCCCCATGGGAGGAGGAACAAGAGCTCTTCCAGCTTCTGCAGGTGTTGGGTCAGGACCCACTGTGGCTCCATTAAAGGAAAGGCAAGCTGAGGAGCCAGCTGTGCCCTCTCAGGTCATGGCTGACCCGTGGAACAGATTGGTGCAGGGGCCAGGCAGGCAGAAGGCAGGACAGACCGGCCCTCCAGGGGAGGGTGATGGGTGAGGTCTGAACGCCAGTGCAGGAGAGAGGGGCCTGCGTTCCTGACCCCACCTCTCCCTCCCTCCCCCTGCGTAGAGGAGAGGATCTTTCAGTGTGAGTGGGGGGGGGCTGAGACACGAGCCCCGCTGGCCCGGGCTCTGCAGACACTGTGCCGACCCTGCACAGACCTTCCGGGTCTGGAGCAGCCCTTGGCAAGAAGCAAATCCATGTGGTCAGGAGCTCATGGTGAGATAGAGACTTTATTTAGAAATAATAATAATAGTAGAGCCCAACAAGCAAGAGAACATGTCAAATTCTTGCCGCCGTAGTAACTAAGATGGTTGGAAGGATGAGCTGGGTCACGGAAGGAGGCCCTGGGTGTTCAGAATGAGCCAGTGGGCTTCTGGGCTGCAGGGGTACCTGCCTCCAGGACCCAGACCTCTGCCCCAGTCGGCCCGGTTTCCCAGCTCTGAGGCCAGCACTGTCTGGAGCCCTGAGGAGGCCCAGGGGGCAGGACCAGGACGGTGCAGCCTCCGCCACCCCCGACTCCCTGAAGCAGCCGGTCTCAGACGCAGGGAATTGCAGCCGAGGGCGAGGGTCCCAGGAGGATCAAAGGTGGGACCTTCCAGGGTGTTCACCGTGGCCCCCACTGCTTCCAAACCACCAGGGGTGGCTCATCCACCCCCACAGCCCGTGCCATCAGGAGAGGCCAGGCCATCCATCTGGGTTTAATTTGGAAATTAGGCAGTGTTCGAGTTCCATTATGTGGCAGAATTAGCCGCCGGAGAATGAGCTATGGCTTCGTTAATCAGGGGAGACAGGGCTGGGAGCCGGGAGGCTGGCGAGGTCACCAGAAGGAGGAGGGCTGCAGCCACCCTGGGGGGCTGGACACCTGGACCCCACCTAGCTGTCGGCTGCCCCCAGAAACCCTGGTGTGGCAGGATCCCAGCTCCGGCCAGCCCATCTCCAGGACATTCCCGGTGTGGGGTGTGTGTTCTCTCCCCTGCTCCCCCGTCCCGAAGCCTGCCTCCCTCCTCAGACCTGACTCCGTTCCAGGAACCCCCATGAAATGGTACAGATGGGCCATTTTAGGAGGAGGTTGGGATCTGTGCTGGGTGATGAGGGCTTAAACTGCCATCTGTGGCCATGCTGGGAGGATGGGACAGAACTCAGCGTGTCTGGGGAAAGCCGGTGCAGCCCGGCCCTGAGGGCCTCAGAGGGCAGCGCCAGGGGATTTGGAGCCTGGGGAAGGACAGAGGGGGGAGAAGACAGAATGTAGCAGGGATGGAAGTGACAGGGAGGCACCATCTCCTCCTGTGCCTCCGCCTCCCCCAAGTCAGCCTGAAATAAGGGCCTCTCTCAGCCTCACGGAGGCAGGACTTGTCCCCTCGCTGGGCCTGTTCGTCCCGACGGCGCTGTACTGACCTGGCATGGGCAACCTTGAGTACTGCCCCTGGGTAATGAGAGACCCTCGTCCCTGCTCAGGCAGCTTTGCCAGTGCCTGGAGGGTGACTGCCACCTCTGCTGTGCCCCTCCCTGGACAGGCCATACGGCCAGCTCCTCCTGCCTGCCAGGTCTGGGGACCACTGGCAAGCTGTGCCGGGGCTACCCACCCAGGGCCTGTGGAGGGGCCTGAAGGTCTGGGTCACTGGGGCTCCCCCTCCTGCACCCTGCCGGGAGCCACCACCAATAGGAAGGGTCCTCCAGTCCCCGGGGGCCAGCCCACCTTGCCCGTGCTGCTTCCTGAAGGCTCTCCGTGGTGGCTGCTCTGCCCAGGCTGATGGTCAGCCTGCCCCAGGAAGAGCCCCGGATTGGGGGCAGGGTCTCTGCAGCCCCCCAGGCCAGCGCCTCTCAGCAGCAGGACACTGCACAGGGCTGTCTTCTGCTCCCTGAAGAGAGGTCTCTGCCAGCATGAGGCAGGAAGACCCCCTGACGGGGCTGAGGCTGGGGGTTGGGAGTGTAGTGGACTCAGCCCAGAAAGTCGCCCCCTGGCCCCCGGCCGGTCCTCTAAGGGGAAAGCCAGCCCCTGTGCGTGGCCCGGCATCCACCCATTTCCACGTGTGCTCCCAGGGAGGACGGCTCTGTGTGTCCTCCCTGCCTCCTCCTACCGCACTGTCCTATAGGGCTTCAGAGAGTTTATCTCCTCCTTATGTGCATGGCTGTTGCATTCTGGGTGCAGTCCCCGGAGGAGCTCCTCCCAATTCTCCCCTTTTAGGAGACCTCTCCCCTCCAGTCACCCCCTCCCAGGGCCCTGCCTCACTGCAGCTTTGCTTCTATATCTTGGGGTGCTAAGACGCACCTGCCACCCAGTAGCTGTGCTCAGTGACTTGTCCTCCCCGAGCCCCACCGGCTGGCGGGGGATGGGGGCCCCTAGGCTCCCAAGGACCAGGAGAGGACAGCGGCAGAAATCAAGCCACCACTGGGCTCAGAACCCTGGGACCCCAGCTTGTGCTCACACCTCTCAGACGCCAGTGCCCCCCACCCTTGGCTTAGCTACTTGCCACCACTCCCTGCCACGCCCTGACACCCCCTGCTGCCCCCCACCATCCCCCCACTGCCTCCAAAACTCCCTACCACCCCCCATCACCCCCCACTGTCCTCCACGAACCCCCACCAACCACCGCTGGCCCCCACCACCCCACCACTCCCCACCACCCCCTACCATCTCCTCACTGCCCCCTACTGCCCTCCATTGACCCCCATTGGCCCCCACCCACCCCCCTTGCCCCCCACTACTCCCTCACTGTCCCCCGTTACCCCCACCACTCCCCACCCCCCCACCAACTCCTTGAACGGATGCTCTTCCAGCGCCTGGAGCTTCGGGTGGGGCTCCGGTTGGACGAGCAGAGAACCCTGTGCATGGGTGGGTGGCACGATGTAAGAGCCGGCAGGAGGTGTGGACTCTTTACCTCTGCTGCTCTCTATCAGCCAGTGGGCCTGGGAAAGCCCCTCCTCCCATTGCAGGCCCCCTCTGGGCTGGGCTAAGGGCTGAGCACAGGGAGTTGAGTCTGGGCCTGGAACCGGTGTGGCCTGTGCCACCTGGCACAGGGGTGGACTCGGGGACCCCTTCCTGAGCCCCTGACATCGTCATCACAGAGGTGCCCCAGGACCTGTGAGACCAGGAAGCCACGGGTGCCCGGAAGACCTGCTGGCCTCTCCCATCACGTTCCACCTGCCCTGAAGTGACACTTGGCGAGGTCGCTGCCAAGATCCCCAGGCCAGGGCTGCAGGGACAGTGAGCCATGAGGCTGTCTGGGGCCCAAGAGAGAAAACGGGGTGATTCAGGGGCGGCAGCAGTGAGAACCCCCCTACTGGGCCCTACTGGGCCCTCCCGGCACCTCCCTCAGTTGGTGCTGGCCAAGGCATCCATTGCAATGGTCTGGGGCCCACGGGGGCTGCTGGGACCACGCACTGGCAATGCCCCTGCCCACGGAACACAGGAACAATCACGGGCTCAAACCCTCCCCAACTCCCACCCCCACCTCTGAGGTGGGATCATAACAGCACCTCAGGCGAGGGCCCTGGTTCATTTTGCTTTTCTCTGAGGCTCAGTGAGACTCTGCAGGAAAAGCTTTGAGGGAGGGCGGAGGGGCTACCGCGGGTCTTTCGTCAGCACCTGAGCACCTCCAGAGTATCTCGTGAGGAAGACACCCCCACAGACTCCACAGCTAGAGACACCACTGGGGGATTCCTTCCCCGACTTAGCGGTAACTTCAGGGACCCTAAGAGAGGGGCAGGGAGGTGGGCGCCCTGAGCATCAGCCTTGGGGGTCCTTCTTGGCCAGCCTCCTTCCCACTGCAGGGGAGACCTCAGGGCCCCTGGGACCCAGGGAGGCCAGGGCCTGGGGAGGGTGGGGGTCCCTCCTGGGTGGAGGCTCCCTGGAAGGTGCCAAGGGGGGAGGAGCCATCCCTCCCCGTTCCCTTCTCTCCTTTCCTTCCAGAACCTGCTCTGGGGCGGTGGGGCCAGGATGCCCCTTCTCAGGTGGCCTCACTTCCTCAGGAGACTTTGCTCTGGGAGGAGGTGGGGTCTCAGACGCAGGAGAGAAGCTGGTGGAGGCTCGGGACTGAAGGGACTCATGGTGACTGCTGGCTTACCAGGACGAGAAGGACATGCGGGGCGCACACAGGGTCCCAAATGCCACGGGCAGCTCACCGGGATGGGGCCGGGGCTGCAGGTTTGGCAGGAGGGGTCTTGGTGGAGGACCAGGATGGGGCCGGGGTGTGTAGGCCTGGTGGGGAGGGGTCTTGGCCGCGGCGGGGGGCCGCCCAGGCTTCAGGGGCTCTCCCTACTTTTGGAGGACATGTTGGTGGTCAGGGGCGAGGCGGGGAGAACAGCCCTGGGGGCACCGGCGGGACCGGAGCCCCTTCCTGTGCTCAGGAGCCTCACAGTCCAGTACAGAAGACGTCATGTTCAATTATTCTGTGAAAAGGCCAGGGGTTTTCACAATTCAACACCCCATTAGCTGATAATTCAGCACAGATTCTCATCTAATGTGACTATATTTTATACAAATTATTTCAGACAAGAATTCAGTCCTTAATAACATTGATCTTCATAAAATTGTCACCCAGCATCTTGTCTGAGGCCCCAGTGCTTCGGTTTGAAGTCACAAATCAGAGTGTGAGACCGCTGCGGAGGACTCCGTGGTCCGGAGCCCGTGGCAGACGTGGTGCAGGCCGGGGCTTCCAAGGGCACCGTCTGCGGAGCTCCTGAGAGAGCTGGGAACCCATGCTCACACTTCCCCCACTGGGGAACCCTGCAGCCCCGCCCATGCCCCTCGGTGAAGGGTGGTGAAGGGGGAGCCACGTCCCTGCCACAGCCCCTGTGGTCCACTCGGTACCTTCCACCCCCCTCCGCACAGTTTGGGGACCTGCGGTTTCCCGGACACTTTGGGAAGGGGCTGGCAGGTTCCTGGAAGGCCAGGGACCTCGTGAGAGCACCCGGACTTCGTGACAGGCACCCGCCAGCACTTGGGGGAAGATTCATCGCGGGACTGTGTGACACAGAAGGGCCATTGCCCTAATACGTGATCAGGCTTGTTGAAATATCAATTTTGCACGTGGCTTCACACGGCTGCCCGCGGCCCTGCTCAGGCCTATTACTTAATCCTTCTGTCATTAAGAAATCCAATCTCTGATGCCAATGGCATTGGGGGGGGCAGGCGCTGGCTAATAGACCTCAAACCATCTGCTAATTGCGGCTCCTCAAACCGGGAGAGCAGATGAAAGGGAGTGAGGAGGTCAGGGAGCAGCACCAAGGTGCCCGACGAGGCCCCAACATTCTCAGGCACCCACCGGCTCCCTTCTGAGCCTGGACACTCACGTGCAGCTCTGCAGACAAGATTTCCAGAGTTCCTCACAGCTCTGCACGTGAGACTCACCCAGCCCCTCACTGCTATGCACACATGACTCACACAACCC
>NW_022437096.1:1125673-1134764 GCF_009761245.1 Sapajus apella
CTCACAACCCCGAACACTCTGCACACATGACTCACACAGCCCCACACGCTCTGCACGAGTGACTCACAGAACCCCACACATTCTGCACACATGACTCAAACAGCCTCACACGCTCGCATATGAGACTTACACAGCCCCACACACGCTGCACACGCGATTTTCGAGCCCCACCCCTCGCCCCGGTGCTTTCTGTCCAAGCTGCCCGGGCCTTTGTGTCCTGCCAGGGTGTTGGATGGCAGCTCCACCAGGGAGGGACGAGAGGATGCTGGTTCCCCTTTCTGCTGGGCGGCTGTGCCTCCTGAACAACTCTCAGCAGCCTCGACTCTGTGGGGTGGGCGTTCGTGCGAATGGCCCTGCCCCACATCCAGCTTCTCTCCTCGGCCCTCACTAGGAGGCCCCAGCGCGGTGGACGGCCTTGTGCAGCTCCAACCCTGGTCCTCCTCTCCAGAGCGAGGTCTGTTGACGGCGATTTTCCGTATCTCAGGCCCATTTGTAATTGAGGACGTTGCTTTATCTCTGCATCCCGCTGGCTCTCTGCTCAGCAGGCCCCAGTCCTTCCCCGAGACGCCTGTGTTCCCCAGCATGAATCATTCCCAGCTCTCTTCTCACCCTTCCCAGCAAAGGGCTTCATTGTGGGCCACCTTGATGAAGCTGTCCACGATCTCATCAATGTCTAATCAGAACCAACTGAAACAAGGGCAGATTTTATAAGAATAATTCCGCAACGTAAATGACCGTAAACAACTAATTTTCTCTGTGATCCAACACACGGCTCCCCCTCATCCCTTGCAGGGACTGTGACCGCAGCTCTGTGAGCACGAGCGCTCGGCCCCCAGCTGCTGCCCATAAGCAGTTTGGCTCACGTCCAAGCCTGCTTACCCGTGTCGGCGCCAACTTCATGCTCCGGTTTGTATTATTGGTGGTTTTCAAATAAAGGAGCTGAAGACGGTGAGTAGAGCCCCCAGCCTGCTCCGAGGAGGCTGGCTGGAGCGCGGGGTGCACGGGGGTGGCCTCTCCCCTCCGTCGGGTGGTGGCCCCAGCACCCTTCTCCCCCACGCAGTGCCCTGCCCTCCAGTGCTTCTCGTCCTACAGCCGTGCCTTTAGGTTTCAGTAGCAAACGCCGGCAGGCCCGCAGCGCCGGGCCAGGAGCACTCGGAAGGGGCGCTTCTTCCGCCTGTGGAGACAGTCAGGGCGCCTGGGCCCCGTCCTTGGGCATTAGAGGCTGAGCAGGCTACATGCACGGCCTAAGGCGGTGACTTTGCAGAATCAGAAAGCCCAAGGAAAACAATGAAAAAGATGCTGCTCATTGAGAGATGTTCATCAATTATTATTTTTTAGAGAACATTGGAGAGAATGTTTCGAAAAACACATTTAACTTTGGTTATGGGGAAATATAACAGGACATTAAAAAGTCCATATGGGAAAGCCGGGCCTTCATTCATTTCCCCTTAATTAATTAGCCCTCATTAATTTTGTCATTAGTAAATCTGCCCATGCATTTATTCATTCATCCACCTGCTGCCTTCTGAGGCCCAGGCTTCTGAGGGGCTGTGGCTGGGTGTGTTCTGGGTCTCCAGCTTCTCCCAGACCTCACGACTCCAGCAGCTGAGATGAGCCCTGAGGAGGCCACGGCAGATATTCACAGCAGAGGAGACAGCGGCTTGGGCCGGAACAGTGGCCCTGGGCAAGCAGGAGGGATGGGCACACAGAGCTTTCAGATGCAGGAAGGGCAGAAGGAGCAGAGCCAAGGCATGCATGGGCACCAGGTGTGGAAGAATGGTGAGTGTCGGTGCCTCTTGTCTGGATGGCGGAGGGAGGGCAGCTGGTTTAACAGGGAAGGTGGTTGGTTTTCACTGGACTGTGAGCTCTTGAGGGCAGAGACTACACCCGCCTTGTTTCACGTGTATTCTGATGATGGCATGAATAGAAAGATGAAATTGAAAATAAGAAACGCCGCTGTGCTCATGGGGAGTCTGGTGCTGAGAACCTCCCCGCTCCCGAAGCTGCACATGGCTGTGGCTCCCATCTGTGGCTGCTCTGCGAGGAGCTGGTGCTGCGTGGCGGGGCCCAGCAAATGCCTGGCACCTTTCGGGAGCTCAATCACCTGCCAATTTCTGAGAGAGATGTGTCCCTTTTCTTTGGAATACCCTAGAATCAAAATCCACCCTTTCCACCCATGAGGGTTCCACCAAGCCATGCGGTGTGCAAGGCCCAGGTTCAGGGGCCACATTATACAGACGGTCCCTGGTTGACAATGGCTCCACACGGGACTTTCCAGCTTTACCGTGGTGCGGATGTGGTACACATTCAGTGGACACTGTGCTCGGAGGACAAAAATTCCAGGCTTTGCTTTCTGTACAGTTATTCCATGAATTACAGGAGAAAGTCCACACTTCAGTATACGACGGCCTTTGTGCCAGCTGATTTTGCCCAACCGTAGGCCGACGGAAGAGTTCAGGGCATGTTTCAGGAAGGGCAGGCAAAGCTACGAGGCTAGGGGCGTTCTGTGTGCTCACAGCATTTTCAGTTTATGACATCAAAAGTCAAGGAGCATCTGGGCTCCCACCCTGGAGTCCTCGCCTAGTGCCACAGGACAGTGTCGCCTGCCAAGACCCGCAGAGCCTCAGTTTCTGTATCTGAGGCTTGGGAAGAATCAGCTGTCCTGAAAGGCCACTGTGAGGTTGATGCCCATAACCTGCTGGCAGCCTGTGTTGGGGCTGGGCTGGGACTTGGAACACTGGGGCTGTCATTGTCATTGGGAAATGGGTCTCAGGGAAACCTCTGCCCCTCCCACCCCAGCATGAGGCAACAGAGACCCCGCACTGCCCTCCCCTCCTCCCCTGGAGCCTTGAGTCTCCTGCATGAGGCTCCCAGGCTGGAAGGCCCAGGAGGAGGTTCTGGGAAGAGGCTGGTTCACTGGACAGCCCCTCCAGCATGCCAGGCTGCTGACTTCAGCTTCCTGACAGACGGGAAGCAGCTCAGGGCCTCAGAGGCGTCTGTGGGTCTCCCCCCAGCCCAGGGCCCAGCAGGTGCATGTCAGTCTTTCCACGGTCATCATGGGGGGAGCAGAGGCACCAGGGGGCCAAGGTGTGGGGCGGGCTGGCTGACCGCTGGGCGAGGGGAAATGGAGCCAGTAGCCGCTCCCCATGTTGCTCCATCTGGTCCCTGTCTCAACAAGGCACCTTAGTCCCTGGCTGTAGAGGATGCCCCTCCACAGACGGGGAGCCTGAGGTCACAGAGCCTGTGTGTCCACACCAGATTGTCCATCAGGGAGGGACGGAACTGTGGCTGAAGCCAGGACTGTGGGACCCCCGAGCCCAGGCTTACATAGGAAGGTCCAGGGCTGGCCAGCTTACTCTTCCACCTCAACAGTGTCCTGGGAAGGTGGGCATTCCAAAGAAGGACCTCAAGAAAGGTCCTTCTTCGGCCGAGCGGAGTCCAAGAAAGCTGGTTCCTCTGCTCCTGTGGAACGCTCACTGATCACGCCCCACCTGCACCCACCTGGGGCTCTGTGGCTGGCAGGTGCCGCTGTGACTGCAGCTCACAGGCCGCACCTCTGCACTTAGGACCCGCCTCCCCATCCTTCCCGCTTCACCATGGAAGGACACCTGACCTTGGTTTGTGGGGAGACCCCGGGGATGACCCCCGCGTCCCTTTCACAGGCCAACCCTTGGGCTTGTCAGGAATTTCAAATGCCATCTGAGCCAGGGTGGGTCAGCCGTGCCAGGGTTCAGAGGCTGCATTTCTCCGAGAGACGAAAAGCCTTCTGAATAATAGAACACAGCCCGTGTTCTGTGTGTAATTCATGGGCCACGCAGGGGAAAGGGCCGGATGGTGGGGCTGCCGGGGCCCCGACGCTGCAGAGCGCAGGTCTCATCAGATATGTACGTTGAAGAATTTCTCCGTATTAGTTCAGTCCGCAGCCTAATTCAATTAGCTTTTTTCATCTATATTCTTTGACCTTTTTATTTTTTAAAAAATGAAAAAACCTTGTTTCTTTCCTTGCTGGTTTTATTTTAACCATGGCGTAATTTGTCCATCACTTTCTGGCTGCGTGCTCGCTCTCTGGGCATGAGGACCTGAGTCGCTGCCCCTCGGTCAGAGGCTGCACCAGGTGCCAGGGCCAGAGAACGGGCCAGGGGTTAGGTGTGCAGAGCCACAGACCAACGCCTCCCCCACCACGCATGGACGGCAGCTGCCCACACCCCCGTCCTCCCAGGCATGGCCCTGAGGCAGGTGACCCAAGCCTCCGCCTTTCTGCTTATGTGGCTTGGAACCCCCAAGGGCTGCAGGTGGAGGGGCTTCCCTGCCAGGCCCAGCCCAGGCGACTTACAGGACTGGGGGCCGCTGGACAGTGCCCATGGGTGGGATATGACCCCCCAGACCTCCAGACATTCCCCAGACCATCAGTGTGTCCGGCTCCCATTCCCTGAGACTTGGAGCCTCCAGGAAGCATGATAAGGACCCTGTGATCTGCCCTCAAGCCCCCCAGACTGGAGAAATGGGGGTCTGGGGTCATACATGGGGCATAGAATAAAACCCCAGTAACCCTCACTCAGGCTTCCAAAGCCTAGAGCCCAGCCCTTGTCAGCCCACAGACCTTCTCTGCTGGCCCTGACGTCCCAGCTGGGAGCCCTGGCACCCCTGGCCCCGTCCGCCCCAGCCATGGGCTGCTTCCCTACCTGTTCTCTCCCTGCATGGGCCTGGCCTCCCCGAGGGGTCCTCCTGCCTCGCCCCCAGCAGCACCCGTGCTCCCTAGTCACTGGCAGACTCACGTACCTTCTGTCCTTCACTTTCACATTGTTTTGCTTGTTGTGTTCTGCTCACTGCCCGTTTCCACCTCCCGACTCCGCTGAGGCAGAGCCCCCTCTCCTGTGCTCCCTGTGCCCTCCGGGTTTCCTTCAGGAGGTGCCATGGCCCTGGGAGGCCTGAGCTGGCCAGGTCATGCCAAGCTTGTGATGCAGCCCAAGGGGGTGTCCTGAGAATCGGGGAGCATTGGGCACAACTCCAGCTGAGCCGTAGGCAAACTGCACCCTCGGGAGGTGGGGATGGCCCCCCAACTTCCCACAGAGCACTGTGTGGGAGCCGGAGGGAAGGCGACGCTGCAGAGGAGACGCCTGAGCCGGGGGACAGGGTTGACCCCATCGTGCTGAGCCCTACAGATGGTCTGGGCCCTGGGCACGGTGTGATGCTGAGAACAGTGGCCCCTCTGACGTCCTCCTGCTGAGAATACCTAACCCAGGCTGCTCACGAGAAAAACATCACACTGATGTTAATATAGGGACAGCCTGCCAAACCCCCTGCCAGGGCACCTCCAAACTACCCAGGGTCCAGGTCATCAAAAACAAGGAGAACCTGAGAAGCTGTCACAGCCAAACGCCACGTGAGAAACTTGGTGGGATCCTGGGCCAGAAACAATGACGCCAGGAGGCACTGAGAGTGCTGAATAGACTGGGCGCGGTGGCTCACGCCTGGGACCCTGCACTCTGGGAGGCCGAGGCGGGCAGATCCACTTAGGCGAGGAGTTCAAGACCAGCCTGGCCAACGTGGAAAAACCCCTCTCTACCAAAAATACAAAAATTAACTGGGCGTGGTTGTGGGCACCTATAGTCCCATCTACTTGGGAGGCTGAGGCAGGAGAATCGCTTGAACCCGGGAAGTGGAGGCTGCAGTGAGCTGAGATCACGCCACCGCACTCCAGCCTGGGCAACAGAGCAAGACTCTGTCCCAAAAGCAAAATAAAAAAAGCTGAGAAAAAGTATGAACTTCTCTTAATTGATGTAGGTGAACTTCAGTATGAGTATCGGTTAATGAACCGTAACCAATGTGCATTACTAATGCAAGATGTTACTTACAGGGAAAACTGGCTGTGGGGAGGTGAGATCTACCCTACCTTCACAACCACACCTCCACATCCAAAGCCGTCCTGAAATAAAACTTTTGTTTAAAAGGTGCACGCACAGGTGTGTTTATTGAAATGTCACTTATGACGAAAGGGGATGGCCTCGTGACACGGCAGGCCTCGTGCGGCGAGCGACAGTGTGACCCTCGAAAAGAACTTCCGGAATTTCACCTGCATCCAAACCACATTACACTGTGGCTGGAAGATACAGTTTGCAGGTGGGACCAGAAGATCATCACAACCCTACAAACATGCCGTGCCTGGGAGAACGGATGGGAAGAGATGCACTGGCCTGCGCCCGTGCTATTTCCCAGGGCTCCTGAGCGAGCACTGATTAGTTGGCTGAAAGGCGAGCAACACCTGGACAGGTGCAGCCCGGGGCAGGTGGCTGGAAGGACGGTGCAGTCAGGCTTCCCAGCCGGCAGAGGCTCGCGGTGGTGGGAGCACGGGGCGGGCGCTCCATCCCAGGGCAGAGCAATGGGGAGTCTGCATTCAGTGCCATGGTGTCCATGGCGGGAAACCCACTGTAATTCAGCTAAACACGCAGCAGCCTTGCAGAATCTGAGCTTCCGAGTTGAGTGTGAACATCCAGGCCCCGGGACCAGGTTTGGTTTTGACGGCATTCCAGGAGCCGCCCACTCTTTGGAACTGGTGCCAGGAGAAGGCAGTGGAGCCGTGCCATGGCCGCCGACAATGGGCTATCGCTGTGCCCATCCTATTAGCAGGCACCAGCCTTCTCCACTCGGAAGATTAAAAATTTCGGGAGTAAATCCAGGTCTTGTCTGACATGACATTTCGGAAGCAAAAGCTCAGAAACTTTTGTGCTCTGTAGTAATAGGATAACATGCTACAGTAGTTACAGTAATTGCCCGGCGCCCCCTCTGCTGCTGGATGCAGCTTTGGAGCTGCTGCCAACACCGGAAATGAACCCCAGCGAGCAGCAGGCAGGGCTGGGAGGAGAGGGCTGGCTGGAGCCACCATCGTTCCACACGAACATCATTAAGGAGACAAAGTGCTGGCCTCCGTTGCCTAACCAAGCTCCCCTCAAAACTGGATCTGCGGCCTGAAGCCTCACCACGAAGACCATCCCCTCCTAGCACCCGCCAAGGGGAGAACCCTGGGGAGGGCGGCTGGAAGGAGCTTTGTGCTTCCCAGGCCCGTGGCTGGACAAAGGCCTCCTCGCCCCTGGACACCGGGTTCTTGGGTTCTTGTCTGGGGGTTGTTGGCGGCAGGTGAGTTTGTCCACAAGCTTGCTGTACCAGGGGATGGGCTTGAAGGATCCTGGTGATGCACGAAGCCCCCAGCATGGGGACAGCCACCTCCCTGTGATGCCCTGGGAGGGCACTCTAGGTCCACAGCATGGCCATGTGCATTCTGAACGCAGATATTACAAGGAGATGTCTGGGTCCAGGCTTTCCTGATGGATTCGGAGCTCAGGACAACCCAGAGGAAGGGCAGGTGCGCGTCCAGGGCCACGTGTGAGCACCAGACCCCTCGCTTCTTGGCCACGGGGGCCCCTCTGTGACCAGCCAAAACCAGGGCACTTAGGACCCTCTTGCTTTGATGCAATGGGCAGAGTGACTGGGGGGCCATCTACCCTCGGGCAGGAAAGATGGCAGCAGAGACCTGTAATCAGAAGCCTGACATCCAGGGCGTAGTGGAGAAAGGCACTGTGGAGGCAAAGGCTGCGGCCATGAGGCCCCCAGCCTGCTTCGAGCCCTGGGACGTGCAGGCTGAGGCACCCCAGCCCCCGCACGGTCGTCTGGACCCGAGGCCCCACCTCTAACACCTCCTGTCTGTCTCCATCGTGGGGGAGGCTTCAGACCCCGACAGGTGGACGGGATGCCAGAGACGGTCAGGGTGCCCTCTGCACTACGGCTTTCGGCTGGCTCATCTCCACCTTGACAGCCCATGTTTCCTCCCTAATCACCCAGTCCTGTACATGTTCTATTCTCAGAAATCCCAAACTCCTGCTCAGCCATCCACCCCACAGCCCCACCCAGTCCAAGACCCCAGCCCCTCTCCCCAGATGAGCCAGCTGCAGGCTCTGCTCCGACCTCACTCAAACTTGCACTATTACACCTGAGAAATGCCCTCAGGACGTGGCACATTCTATTTCCTCTCTGTCTGGATCTCCCTCCCCACCCTGTCCAAATCTCCTGACCGCCGCCCCCTCCACCCCACCCGACGGACTCCAGCTCTGCCCCCGGCTCTGCCCTCAGTGGCCGGGCTTTGGGAGCCCTCCCAGCACCAGGCCAGACCCACCTGCGATTTGCTTCCAGGGTCACCTGCAGCCATCCTGGGCTTGTGGTGACCTGGCCGACATCCATCTGCAGTGAGGGTGGACGAGGTCCCAGGACGGAGACTGTACCTCCCCCAAATCCCCGCCACACAGCCTGGGATGGAATCCGGAGCTCCTGAGAGGAGCCTGCAGGACGCTTTCCTTGTGGATACAGAGAGTAGCTCGGGGCGGGGGGACAGTGACACAGAAGGGAAGAGTGGGATGTCCTTCCTCCAGGGGCAGGGAGCACACAGGGATTTCTGGTCAACCCAGGAAAAGGCTCCGAGAGAGACGCTAGTGAGCCCTGGCGAGCGCCTCTGTGCCCGTGGGAGAGGACCCACGGGAGGCCCCACCTGTGGCTCGGCTGGCGGCCGGCAGGAGCCTCTGTGAGCTGCTCCTCGCCCCCAGTGCCCCCTTTCCAGGCTGCATCGCGAGGGTCATTCTTGAAACCTTTATCTGCTTGAGAAACGTCCGTGGCAGCTACCAATCCCTTGGGATTGAAGTCCAAACGCCCCAGCCGGACCCTCTGTGTTTCGGCGTCCATCCTTCCCCTGTCCAGGCCCCCACGTCCTCCCCGAAGTGCTAGGCCGGGATGTCCGTATGTGCCCTGTGCTGTTGATCAGAGGATGGACACAGAGATTGCTGGTGACACATCTGGGCAGAGATACACAGATGCCTCCGTGATAGACGGACGGTGGACAGGTGCCTTTCTCTATCTATGTGTATACGAATCTATACAAACCGTGCGTACATATAATCCATACGTGGGGACTGTGAGTACATATTTAGACTTCTCGTTGCTAAGTCTTTCAAAGTTTGCTTTGGATTAAAAGAACAAAGAGTTGTCTACGAACAAATGACGAGACAGCACAGGCTGTGTCCCTCAGAGCCACAGGCTGGTAACAGGA
>NW_022437096.1:1135164-1176762 GCF_009761245.1 Sapajus apella
CTTCCCTCCCTCCCTCCCTCCCTTTCTCCTTCCATCTTCCCTCCCTCTCCTTCCCTCCCTTTCTCCTTCCCTCCCTCCCTCCCTTCCTTCCTTCCTTCCTTCCTACCATCCTCCCTCCCTACTTCTTCCTTCCTCCTTCCCCAAAAGCCTATTTATCGCTGGCTGTGTGTGGGCACCTGGGCCCGGTCATATGTCCATAAAGACCAAGTCCCCTCCTCTTCCAGGCTGTGTCCCAGGATGGCAGCAGCAGCACCCCGACGGCTTCCATGAGCCTCCAAGCTCGGTGAGTCCGGCCTGGCTCAGGCTGGTCCCTCTGGCCCTAGACCCCTCCCATCTTCTGCACCCTCTGAGCCTCTCAGCAGGTGCTGCCTGGACCCCGGTGTTTCAGCAGACTTTTCGGGCCCACATCGAGAGTGCAGAGCAGGTGCGGGTGCAGGTGGGGTCTGTTTGTACAAAGACCCCGCAGGTGCCATTTTCTGTGTGGTAGCCCGCGCCGCCTCCGCCATGAGCCAGTGGATGGCATCTGGGTCTGTCTCTGGACTCTGGTCTCAAAGGCCAGCTCGCTAGTCCTGTGGATTTGCAGTCATGTGGAGGTGTCTTGGCATCTGGCTGGGTCCATCCTCAACTTCCTGCTTCCTCAAGTGTGCAATCCTCTTGGCTCTTTGATCTGTTCCACGGAATTTAGAATCAACTTGTCAATGACTGGGCGGGGCAGGGTGGGGGGAAGACTGCTAAGATTTTAACTGATATTAAGTTGGAATGTTCTGATTATTTGAGGGAGACTTAGCATCTTCACAGTACCGGGAAAGTGCAATTCCCATTCATTGATGCCAGATTTCCCGTGTCCCCTCAGCACTGCCTTGTACTTCTACTATCGCTGTCTCTCACATCTTCTGTTTTCATTCAGAGCTATTTGATGTTTTAATGCTGTTGTCGGTGACATTTAAAACTTTGTTCCATTTGTTGCTGTTCTAAGGAAATATGATTGATTTTTTCATGTTGGCCTTGAATCTAGCGACCTTGGGAAAATCACTTGTGAAATCGAATCGTTTGTCTGCAGACTTCCTGGATTTTCTGTACACACATTCGTGTCCTCGGTGAGTAATGGCACTTTCATCTCTTCCTTGCCAGTCCTTATACTTTAAATTTCTCTTTGCTGTGGGCTGCAGAGGTGGGACCTCTCGGACAATGGTCAGCAGAGGTGTGCTGACCATGGCTAGCCTTCTTTCAGTGCAGACCCCAGGGACATTTTTGCAGTATTTCAACACTCACAATATTCGTTATAGAATTTCCTGTAGATGTCTTTCATCAGATTAAAGAATTTCTCTTTCGTTGCAAGGGTGTTTATTGTGTAAAGTCATGAATAAGAGTTGAATTTTGTCTGTATTTCTTTCTGCTTTCATCAAGATAATCATGAGATTTTTCTTCCCACTTTCTGTTAGTAGGCTGTATTACTTGGACTTTTTTGAATGTGAAATCACACTTTCTTACCTGGAATAAACTACAGTTGGTCATAACATAAAACACGTTTTACATCATTAAATCAAACTAATCAAGGTCTCAGGAACATGGAGGGAAATGCACCAATTTTAACTGTACGCTTCAGTGAGTTTTGTCAAAGTTCAGTCCCCAGGTAACGTGCACCCAATTATAATACAGAGCATTTCCACCTCCCACAGAAATTCTTTCTTGCTACTTTCCATGAAGCGCTGCTCCCCAGTCCAGATAAGCACGGATACAATTTCCAGCACCTTGTGTTAAACGTACTCATTCCAGATAAATAAAAATGCAGCGTTTCCCTTTTTGTGTCTGATGCCTTCTGCTAAGCAGGTTGTTGGTGAAAAGCATCCGCTTTTTCATACAACTCCAGAATTCCGTTTAAAATATGAAATGGGTTTTAGAGTAATTTTAGATGTATCGAAAAGTTGTAAAGATAACACAGAGAGTATCTGAACACCTTTACCCACTTTCCCGCGATGGTGCTTTACATGATCACGGCGCATTTGTCACCATTAAGAAATTCACGCTGGGGCCGGGCGCGGTGGCTCAAGCCTGTAATCCCAGCACTTTGGGAGGCCGAGGCGGGTGGATCACGAGGTCAAGAGATCGAGACCATCCTGGTCAACATGGTGAAACCCCGTCTCTACTAAAAATACAAAAAATTAGCTGGGCATGGTGGCGCGTGCCTGTAGTCCCAGCTACTCAGGAGGCTGAGGCAGGAGAATTGCCTGAACCCAGGATGCGGAGAAAACGCGGAGCCGCGACCCACCCAAGCCACCCCAGCCTGGGTTCAGGGAAACATCGATAAAAAAAAAAAAAAAAAAAAAAAAAAGAAATTCACGCTGGTAAATTGCTCTCAAAGAAACCCCGCAACAGACTCTGACATCAGCGGTTTTTGAATGAATGCGCGTTTTCCTGTCCCAGGACCCCGGGCAGGAGGCTGGATCAGTTTTATACTTTTATTTGTGTCCTTAGATTCCTCAGGCTGTGATTGCTTCTTTCTTTTGTAAGTAAACAACCGTGAAGAATCCTGTATCTCTAGAATGCCTCTCAGCTGGAGTGCCTGTTTTTCCTGCGGCTGACTGGGGTTGAGTGTTTGGGGGGACAGAGCTAAAGCGCCCGGCTCACCCCGCTGCCTTCCCCCACTCAACACAGGAGGCGTGACCTTTGCCCCGTGAAGGTTTCTCCGTGGAAGTTATTTTTTCCTCGATTATGATGACTTTTTCCTTACTATGTTTGTTGGAAGTGACTAAGGAAGTCCAGCCCACACATAGTGGAGAAACTAAGCTTCATTTCTGGAGCAGGGGGAAGCTTCATAGATTACTTCAAATTTGCTGTGGACTGAAGGTTTTTGTGTCTCCCCAAATTTCCACGCAGAAATCCTCACTCCAAGGTGGTGGCATGAGGATGTGGGGCCTTTAGGTGATTTTTTCAAAACAGGGAGCCTCCTGGATGGGATTCGTGCCCTTATTGAAGAGACCTCGCGAGGACACAGCCAGCAGTAGGCTCTCTCCAGATGCTGGGTCTGCCAGCACTGGGGTCTGGGACTTCTCAACCTTCAGAACTGTGAAGCCTAAGTATCTGCTGTGCACAAGCCGCTCAGTCTGTGGTATTTTGTTACAGTCACAAAAGGGAGCAAGAGAGGAATGGGTACTGAGAGGGAGATGCTGCTCCAACAGACACCTAAAAATGTGGATTTGGAACTGGGTAACAGGGAGAGGCGGAAGAGTTTGGAGGTGCATGCTATAAAAAGCCTATTTGGCCGGGTGCAGTGGCTCACACCTGTAGTCCCAGCACTTTGGGAGGCTGAGGTGGACAGATCGCAAGGTTAGGAGTTCAAGACCAGGCTGGCCGACATGGCAAAACCCCGTCTCTACTAAATATACAAAAATTAGGTGGTTATGGTGGCAGGTGCCTGTAATTCCAGCTACTCGGGAGGCTGAGGCAGGAGAATCACTTGAACCTGGGAGGTGGAGGTTGTGGTGCGCCGAGATCACGCCATTGCACTACAGCCGGGGTGACAAGAGCAACACTCTGTCTCAAAAAAAAAAAAAAAAAAAAAGCCTATGTTGGCATGAATGAACTTTCAAAGGCCTCCCTGGTGTGGACTCAGAAAGAAGAAAAGAGAGTGTGGAGGAAGCCCCCTCCTTCTTAGGGAACATCTAAGTAATCCTATGCAGAAGGGTGGCAGAAATGGGGAGAGTGAACACAGTTCTGGAGAGGCGTCAGATGGACGGGAGAAACAGGCCAGTGTGAGCTCCGTCCAGGCCCAGACGGGCGTGGAGGCTCCTGCCCATGGCGCCCATGGCTGAGTTCTCCCCTCTCAGCCCCACGCGGGCTCTCTGCAGCCTCAGTGAGACACTTACCTGAACTCAGTCTCTCTGCGGCCTCCAATCAGGAGCGCTCGGGGAGCAACAGCCTCCTCCTTCGTGCACAGACTTCCCTGGATGGTCCCTGGGATGGTCTCCTGGACATCACGGTGTAGTTAACGCCCATCTCAACCTGACCAGTGGAGAAGCTGGTAGCATCCACAGAACAGACCTGGGGAGCCTGGGGGGACTGACTTCCTCAACCAGGGACACAGCTAGCCTTCACCCTGCACTATCTGGCTTCCAGGACTCACAGAGGAGAACCTGCCCTCAGGATCTTCACACTCACCTGTCAAGCCCAGAAAGAGCTCAGCTGTCTGGATTCCAGCCCCAGGAGGGCCCATGGGGACCAATCCTCAGAGTTAACTCCTCAGTCCTGCTGAGCTGTCCCTGCTCAGGGGTGGGGTGCAGGGGGCGGGGACCCAGCTCTCCCCTGGGCCCAGGGCTCCTGAGAACTCACCCTGGCTAGCATCCTCCAAGCTCCTTTGGCAGACTGACCCCTGAATTCCCTGTGGGCCCGAGACACTGGCTGGTTCCCCAGCCAGTGAGCAGCACCTGTGGACTCCTGCCAGGGGATGGAGCAGGCCCCACGCTGGGGCCACACAGGGACGGTGTCAGAACAGCTCATGGTGGGAGCGGCCACAGTGTACTGGTTTCCTGTCAGGAGGCCCCTGTGCAGTGTGTGTGTGGAGGGGGCTGCCAGCTAATGCTAAAGGGAAGACAGGACTCGGGGGATCACTGCCAGGAGGGGCGCCCCCCTGCAGGGGCTGGATGTGGCCACATTATGAAAAGGACACGTCTCATTCCTCAGCTGTTTCGTAAATTATCTAAAAATCAACCTTCCATTCCAAAAGTGACCTAAAATGATAAGCTCAGTGGGGGAAAATGTTGCCAAATACTTTCTTATGAAAACCATGGTGTCAAAAAAAAAAAACAAAAAACGCGTAATGTCTTTATAGAGAGCTGAAGCGGCCCAACGGGGCCTCTGGAGCAATCGCCTTCAAAGCTTTTCAATATTTTTAGACTTTTATTTGCTATTTGTTTGAGTCATTTTGGACTCTCAGCATGGCTTTGGTTGGGGGTTTTACGAGTTTGCTTAATGCCCACGGTCTAAGTGTTTGCGTCCATTAGCTCAGCCACGTCAGGGCTGCCGTGGTCTGTTAGCTCCTCCCACCAGGCTCTGGGCTGCCCCGTGGCCACAGCAGGCGCCACCCACCCCGTGTTCCCGTCTGTGGCTTCAGGACTGATGGAGGCGAGCCCTGCACTGGCCGGCTTCCCACTCTCTCTCTGGGAAGGCAGGAGTCTCCCCGTCCCTGGCTTTTCCGCCCACCCCCTCCCCAAGAGCTCAGGCCCCCATCAGCAGCACTGTATGGCCTCCTGTCTCCGGGACTCCTGTCTTTGACTCTATTATGGACGAGGGAAGCATCCTGTGATGATCTGCGGTCTTTGCTGCAAGTCGAAGCACCTTTGGGCTCAGGGATGGGAAGTATGTGCTGGGCCGTGTGCAGCCTCAGGGCCCTGGGCAGGGATACACTGCCTGGGAGCCTCTGTGATTCCAGCCAGGCCGCCCAGGCCCCGGCCCTGACCCACGTTTCCTGGAGGGCACCGGCCGTCCCTGTCCTAACCGTGAGATACCCACCACACACTAAGCTCTTGCCCAGCTCTCCCACGGCCATCTCCAGCGTTAGCAAAGCAGCTCTCCCTCGCTTTGCCTTCTACAGCAAAGAACAGATTAGAAGAAGAGAAGCTGCAGGCAGGGAAATGCCTCTTGGAGCCAGTGCCCCAAAGGATCTCCTTGAAAAAAGAGTTGCTCAGGTCAGTGTTAGCTCCCAGCATCAAGCAACAGAATCAGAGATGCTAACAGTTCTCAGATTCCATCCAAGGGAAGACGCAAAGCTGCATTTAGGAATCCCCACAGAGCCGCTGTGCAGACGTGGAGGGCTGGTTTCAGGACGAGGAAGCTCTCCTAGAAGGCCATCCTTGGCTAACCGCCTCCAACCTCCGTCCCCAGGGAGAGGCACGTCCCCAGAGAGTCGCATCAGACACGTCCCACCGTGGGAGTGTCTGCACCGAGTCACCTCACTTCCCTGCTCATGGTCACACTGCTTTGGTTGCACTCTTGGTGAGAACACCCAGGGGGATCCCAGCTTTTCCTCAAACGGGGAGGCAGACATGCAAGCCAGGAGCGACGGGTGCTGCCTCAGGGGTCCCGGCGCGTCCCGAACGTGGAGAGGGGCAAACACAGAGGTGGGTGGGGAACGGGGTCAGGAAGATGACAGCAGCCCATGTGAACAGGGGCAGATGGAGAAGATGGTTGGGTGCTGGGATCCAGGAAGGCGAGAGTGAGCCGTGGGCTGGGTCAGGGAGGAGGCGGGAGTGAGCCGTGGTCTGGGTCAGGGAGGAGGTAGGAGTGAGCCGGGGGGTGTGATGGGGGAGCAGGGTTGGGACCCGAGAGTGCTGTCCAACACCACGCTGCTGCAGACGGGTTAGTGCTGAGACCCTGAAGTGGGTGAGGGTGGGTGGCTTTGGGAAGGCGCTGAGAGAGAGGTGGGAGGGCCCAGGCGGGACCCGCGAGCGGCCGTGGCATCTGGGTAGCCTCCCTTGTCAAGGCGGCCGTGGGTCTTTGGCTGTGCCTGGTGCTTTGACAACTGCCACCCCACTCGCCCCTTCTGAGACTGAGCCACGGATCACCCTGCCAGATGTGGCCTCTGTGTGAGGAGAAGGGTCCCGAAGAGAACCACAGTCAGGGTGCCAGACCCAGCAGCCCCTGAGGTGGGGTCACAGAGGGGCCAGGCCAGGCTCGTGGAGCTTCTGACAGTGAGAAGGACGCACGCCTCCCCGGAGGCACAGGCTGGAGGCCGGGCGTGCGGGACGCGTCATGGAGGCTGCAGCTCCTCTGGAGCAGCCTCGCTGGCCGCAGCCTCTGTCACGGAGCCGCCTTCCCTGACTGTGGTTTATGTCCCGTGGGGAACGCAGGCCCCAGCTCTCCCAGGACGCCCACCCCACATGGCGGTCGTGAGATGTCCCCTGCGCCAGGTCTATGTGAGAATCTCATCTCAGGAGGACTCTGGGCTTCAGGCGACAGAAAGCAGTCACAGGAGAAGACCCTGGGGAAGGAGGCCTGGAGCCTGGGGTCCCAAGAGGCACAGAGTTGGAAGAGCAGAGAGCAGGGACCCTGCCTGCCCCGCAGAGGAGGGTGCAGCTGGGGCCCGGTGACCCAGGGGGCCAGAACAGCACGGGGGCCAGGACCGGAGGCCCAGCTGGCTGTGGTCCCAACAAGGGGGGAAGGCGCTGCAGAGTTGTGTGAGGCCACATCATGGCTCCATATAAAGGATCACTCTGCGCTGCGTAGTGCCTCGTGCCTGTGATCCCATGCTTTGGGAGGCCGAGTCGGGAAGATGGCTCCAGTCTGGGAGTTTGAGACCGACCTGGGCAACATAGCAAGTGTCTGTCTCTGCAAATAAGAGAATAAAAATCAGCCAAGCATGGTGGTGCAGGGGAGGCTGAGGTGGAAGGATCACTTGGGCCTGTGGGGTGGAGGCTGCAGTGAGCCACAGATGTGCCACTGCACTCCAGCCTGGGCCACGGAGCAAGACTGTCTCAATAAACGAATAAGTAAATAAAGGCTCACTGCGGCTTCCACGGACACAGGGAGAGAGTGAAGAGGGCACTGGATGTGCGTGTCCGGGTCTGGCGATGGGGCCTCCCCCCCCGGTGTAGAGAAATGGGGGGACACGGTGGCCGGAAGCTTCACGGTGAATGGAAATTACCTCCAGGTTAGAAATGCATCAACTTTACACTCAGCAACAACTTCTACTACCCAAATCCAGAAACCGAGTTGTATTTACCTTTTTCCCGAGGGGGACAGTGAAAGTGCATCCCACTGACCTCGAGGAACTGGGGGAGGTCGCCCACGCCCGCCCTACAGACGCCCCTCAGCACCCACCCGTCCCTACGGCTGCCCTGCGGCTCTGCCGCTTCACCATCACCACGCCCAAGCAAAGTGGGCGTCCAGCTTTTCACCCGTTCGGCCTCTGGCACTCCCTGCATGGCAGCACCATCGAGCCTGCAGAACAATTCTTCTGGAAGCCTCCAGAAGCCCGCTGCTTTGAGACAGAAAGCTCGGCCCTGCCAGGACTCCAGTGCTCAGCAGTGGTGCTGAGAACTCACAGCAGGACCCATGGGTGATTAGGCGAAGTGAGCAGGTTCTGGTTCCAACAGGACCCCCAAGAAGGCGCTGGGAGCCGGCGGGCTACTTTCAGGAGTGTCAGGAGCGGCGTCAGTGGGAAGCCCCCCAGCTCCCGCTCTTCCTAACAAGGCTGCCTCCCTGCCGCCCGTCTGCACCTCGGCTCTCCAGCATAACATTAATCACGCAGCTCCCAGCCGTGTTTCTGCAGAAGGAGCTCTTTCTAATTGAGCTGCTCCCGCCAGGAGGAGCCGTGGGTAGAACAGGTGGAACTGCGGCTTGTTCTGCTATTCCCTTCTCCACCCCGGATTAGACCAATTTCCTTTATCATTAAAAAAAAAAAAAAACACAAAACAAAGACAAATGAGGGGAGGTGGTCTCTCATTTATCACCCGGACCCGGCCTCCCTGCGCCAGCACCCCCAGGCGGAAGGGCCCCCAGAGGAGCTGCAATAGAGATAACCAATTGGGAAAATCCGCCTTCACGGGCGTCAGGAGCCAGCGGCATCGCACCTGGGAGGTGGCACCGGCCGGAGGGGGGAGCACAGGGGCTGCGTCTCTGCCCTCTGGGGAAGCAGCGTTCGCCGTTTAGCGGGCAGCCAGGCGCAGGGCCGGCCTCGCTCCACAGGCAGACCTGAGGCAAGCAGCGCCGATGTCTCTATTTCATGGCTGAGTGATTTTAGGTTGGCCTTCTCGTGAGCTGTCAAGGTGGAAGCGGTTAAAAGACCCCCAGCCCCTAAACCTCAAAGCACAGAAATGCATCCAGCAGTCCAGGAGACGGAATCAAGGAGCCCTCCAGGGGCGGACAGCAGACAGTCAGGTGGACTAGAGAATGCCCAGCTGGAAGGGGGCACTTTCATGACCATCTGCTGTGTGGGGCCCGCACAGGCAGCCTCCCTGGAATTCACCCCACAGGTAATGAGCAATCAGGCGTGTGTGTCAAGCCAGGTACAGGCTTCTCTAAGAAAGCTTGAACATCAGTAATGCTTTGCTTAATGGAATAACAGTTCTTCAAGGAAATCACAAACAGAATCCCTCAATTGCAGTTGAGCACATGGACTGTGCCTTTCTGGACATGGTGAAGCTTTTTTTTTTTTTTTTTTTGAGGTGGAGTTACACTATTGCCCAGACTGGAGTCCACTGGCACGATCTTGACTCACTGCAACCTCCAGCTCCCGGGTTCAAGGGATTCTCCTGTCCCAGCCTCCCGAATAGCTGGAATTACAGACGCCTGCCACCACGCCCAGCTAATGTTTGCATTTTAGTAGAGACAGGGTTTCCCTGTGTTGGCCAGGCCGGTCTTGAGCTCCTGACCTCAGGTGATCTGCGCACCTCGGCCTCCCAAAGTGCTGGGATTACAGGCGTGAGCCACCGTGCCAGGCCAGTGAAGCACTTTTTGACAGACCCTGACTGAAAGTAATAGTACGTCAGATCTGGAAGTTGCCAAATTTCCCGCCTGCTGAGTGGGGGCTCTGGACCCTCCCAGCACTGAGGTCCCACAAACACGATCTCCTTGAGGGACTGTCAGGGCTGACCTCGGCCCGGGGCCAGGGTGGAAGGCGAGGTGTTCACTCATTCATTTAACAGTAGCTGAGTGCTTGGATAGACAGGAGAGCCGGGAATAAAAGCTTGAGAAATACACAGTCATTTGGCTCCATGGAGCTCACCATTTTATCTTTCAGGGAAAGAATTAACTAATAATTATAAAAATGCAATGGGGCGTCTCGAATGGTGCAGATGTTGATGGGAACCTGTTGGAAGTAGATGCTCGATGCCACAAAGAAAAATCAGCACCAAGACAAAGGATCTTCCAGCAACGCAATGTTTACTTCCTGGACTGCAGGAAGGGTGACCTCACCAGCCACCGTGCCGCGGGAGTGCAATGAACAAAGGAAAATACACACATTTATCCCTTACGCACCTGGGGTCGTCCTTACTGCTGTGTCTGATCTCCGTTGGCTGGAGCCAGACCTCACCATCTAAACTAAAACCCGATTGGCTAACAACTTAAAACTTTTCTAAGCAGGTAAAAGCAATGGAGAGCTGGGACATGCCTGTGAGCACGTCCAGCACAGGTATCTTGGTCAAAGTACAAGGACACAGAATGCACTACGTGCCTGTAGGCATGGCGTGTCTAATGGCTACATAGGATAGGGCTTAACAAAGTTATTAGCACCCTTAGTCTTTAACAAGAAAGGCAACTTTAAAAAGGAGCTTTTCTCCTTCCCACAGAACCCAAAGAGACAGGACCCCTTGTGAGAGGGGAAGCTGCAAACAGAGGCCCTGGAATGGAGTCCCCTCTGCAGCTCAGGGTGGGCGAGTTTCCCGCAGACTGGGCATGGGGTCACGTGGAGCTCAGGGAGAACTCTAGGGTCAGGTGAGACCCCTGCCCTGAGGAGGCTTCCCTGAGGGGACCCTGCCTCCCCCTCCCCAGCAAGTTCTCCTCTCACCTCCAGTCCCTCCCACCCGTTGATCAACATTGCAGAGTTGATCAATTCCTGGTCGCCACAATGCCTTCAGGGGTCAAGCAAAGCTGTCAGCCTCCACAGTGAAGGTCTGAGTCACTTTTTTCCTCTGTAATTCTGGCTGCTGCTCAGAGAGGAGCATTGGGCCGGTGTGGTGCAGGGGGTGACCCGTTCCGTGCAGCGGGGAAGGGACTCCTGACCCTTGGGATGAGCTGCCCGCAAACGTCCGTCCACTGTGAAGACTTTGCCAGACATGGTCGCTTCTGCCAACCACAACCCATCCATCCATTTACCGCACTCATTCAGCAAAGAGGTATTGGGGCCTCACCACGTGCTGGGCAGCGGCTTATCCAAGACATGCACAGCCCTCCTGCTGACAGTTTTCACCATTTTAGTGTGGCGTTTACTCTACTCTCTCCACAAAGCATCCTCTCCGCAGGAAGCTCTGAGCTTAGCTCTCTTCGCTTTGCTCCAGGAGGCGGGCACAGGGAGCCCTGTGGGAATTCCACTTCTTGGAACTCATCTGAGAATTTCTGCTTTCTGAAATAGCATACATTTATCAAATTTTTCCCCAATTTATTAGAATATGTTGACAGTTGTATACGACTTAAATGTGCACATTTCCCCCTCATCTATACTGGTTATCATGTTTTATTTCACTTTATGATTTGAGTTCCTAGGAAATTTCGATTTTTAATTTTTGAGGTACACAGAGCAGTGAATGTTTATAAACTCAGCTGTTTCCTAATTTATTAATTTCTTCTTTCATCCTTGTTGATTACCCTCTGATCCTTCTTTCATCCTCTGATTTATTCGATATTTTCTATTATTTCCCTAAGTTTCTCAATTGACAGGACTTTAATATGTTGTTTTCCTTTCATCTTAAGGCTGTGAATGCTCCTTAAAGTCTACCTTCGGCCAATTATCACATTTTATATGTTGTTAGAATAAATATTCCGAAATGCTCCATGCGCCAATACCCACCATCATGACAGAAAGAATTGGCCTTCCCTGACCAGTTATTTGAACTAACATTACTGAAGTTTTTGCCCTTCCCATGGAAAACAAACTTTGAGACTGTATTACCAAACTCCTTATTAATTTTATTGTCAGACACAATGGTCAATTTATGTTTTGATAATTCTTGACATTTTCTTTATGGCCTGAGATAAATTTCCGTGAGCTTCCCATCAACATTTGACGGGTAATTTTCTTCAAATACATGGTATAACACTGTATGTGTATGTGAGTACCGGTGTGTATGTATTCACTTACGTATTTGGTCCCGTATACCCTAGAATGACCCATGTAATGTGTTGTCATCGTTTACTTTCATTTTAATGGAGTCGTCATGGTATCCAAGTGTTTTTACAGCTCTTCTGTGTGTTTAGATATTTTACGATGTGCCATGTAAACGTTTCTTTTTTAAGATATAGATTCTGTCTTCCATCCGTGTGAAGTATTCATTGCTTTTGTTTCACAGTTCTGCTTTTTCTGTGTTGTCCTGTATTAATATTGCCCCACGACACGTCACAAATCCCCCTCAAAATACAAAGACTGGGCATGGCATCATGCTCTCCACGTGCTGGGGCTGTCCTGAGTCCTTCCCCGGAGGGGTGCTTTCAAATGCCCCTGGGGGTCTAAGGACTGTGGAGCACCCGAGGCTGGGTGGGGCCGTCCGTTCCTGCGACTCCCTGCACCTGCACGTGTGGGTGGCCTCACCCACTGCAGCTGCCAGCCTCCCGCCCTCCCGCCCTGGGGCTCTTTCTGTCCCTGCCCCGTCCATGGGTGACCACTTTTCTCTGGGCCAGAAAATCTGCACATTCATATAACACTGGTGGGTTTTAACCTGCTGCCCCCATGCCAGGCCCGCCCCAAACATATTAGCCTCACTCATACCAGAGATTTTCTCTCTTTCAGAGTTCCTAAACCTCGCACCAGTGTGTGTGAGAGAGCGCTGAGCATGCGTTCAACGTCAGGCAGCCTCATCAGTGCTGCCCCACTGCCCCCCTTGTGGGACTGAACACGCTTCGTGCACCGTCTTTGGCACGTGTGCCAACACGTTTTCCCACCTGTCCAAGTTCTAGTGTCTGAGAGTGGATTCCAGGGCGTACGGAGCTGGCTCAGTCTCTGGAGGTGACGATCTCACCTGGGCTTCTGTGCAAGAGCAGGAAGCCCCATTGCAGAGTGAGAGCCAGCCCTGCGTGAGGGACTCAGCCATAAACAGCCGACCCTGCCCCAGCCAGGCCAGGCACGGGCAAGACTCCTCCTGCCCCAGCTGGGGGCGGCTGCCTGACGTTTGCTTCTGCGCTCACCCAGGGCCGGTCTGCTCCTCTGTCCCTGTCCGGTACTAGTGAAGGACACACAGACCGCTCTCGGCTCTTGGTCTGTGATTGAACCAAGTTTTTTGCTTTTCATGTTTTGAGACGGGGCCTCACTCTGTCGCCCAGGCTGCTGGAGTGCAGTGGTGCAATCTCAGCTGTCTGCGGCCTCAGCCTCCAGGCCTCAAGCGATTCTCCCACGTCAGCCTCCCAATTAGCTGGGACTACAGTCACGCCACCACGCCCTGCTAATTTTTTTGTATGTTGGGAAGAGTCGGAGTTTCACCGTGTTGGCCAGGCTGTTCTCGAACTCCTGGACCTGAGCAATCTGCCCCTCTCAGCCTTGCAAAGAGCTGGAGTTACAGTGTGAGCCACCGAGCCCAGTCTGCTCCAAACATTATCACTAAAGTATGACACCCCCTCCTCACAGGTAGACCCCGGCAGCTGCAGGTCTCCCCACCCCCTCTCGGGCCCCACCGTGCACTGGGCCCCGAGGCCCCTGCGGAAAGTCTCGCTGTAGAGCCATGGGCTCTCGGGGGCCTAAAGACACACCCAGCCTGGGCCTCAGGCAGAGAAAGGGGCCGTGAAAGGGCTCAGGGCTCTGTGGTCAGGGAGCCTGCGCTGCCTCCACATTCCCTCTCCCCATCCCCTGACAACAGTGCAGACAAGGAATCGCCATTCCCGATGCCCTCCTGGTTTTGTTTCATTTCGTTTCCCAGGTATCTACGTCGTTTGTTCTTTACTGATAATCTGCACAGTCTCCATATCAATCACCTAAAGACCTTTAAGGAAAGACAAGCGTGGGAAGCCCCACTCCCCAAGGTCATGTGCCGCTGTGCCACGTGGGAGCCGGTGGAGAGAGTCAAAGGCGCGTGGTGACTGCGCGGTGCCCGCCTCCACCCAAGCACCGCCGACGTCCACACTGCCGGCCTGGAGCCTCCGCCTCTCCGTGCCCTCAGGCACCAGGTGGCTCCCAGCCCGAGGCCCTGAAGCTGCCTTTTCTGTGGATGGCTCCTCTCTAGCTGGAAGCCTGGGGGCCATCGTGGCTGTGGGGGAGCTGCAGAACCGCGCCTCGGGTATCCATGCAACCAGGCTCCTCAAGATGCAGAGGAAGGAAGGGGGTTTAGTCTGCGATGATAAATCATTTGTGCTGCAGGTTCTACAAGGCTCCGTTGGTTGTCACTGCAATAAAACTTGATCAAACAGTGTCATCCAGCGGGGAAAGGAGCCGGCAGTTCCCAGGAGGTGGGGCCCACTGTACTTGGCAGCCTGCCCCGGCTGCCAGGAAAACCGGCTCAGTTTAGACTCCAACGGGACGCCTCTTGGTTCACCTTTTATTTACACCAGGTGATCCTCCTGCTGGCACGGGGGCTGGAGAATCCCTTCCTTGCTCCAACCTGCCCTCTCTCTGCCTCCTTCATTTTTCCCGACCACTTTCATTTCACAAGAGCACAATTTGAATCATTATCAGCTTCCGACAGTTGCTTCAGCCTCTGCTATCTTCCCCGAACAAAAGTGACAATATTCCATTCAGCCTGCTTGTGTGTCAAAGGGAAATGCAGATGATTAAGCTCTGCAGGCCTCATCTAATATGGCTTAAACGCCCGAGACCTCACTACGTCTCATTTTAGACACGCCCAGCTCTGTGCAAAGCTGGTCGGCTTCAGAAAGTTGACACTGATAAGCCGGAGTTCCTTGTGGCATCACAATGATGCTCAGAGGGGGGCTGCCCAGGGCAGACTGAATGATAAACCCAGAGTAGTTGCAAATGGAAAACACACTTCCATGCAATCCTTTCCGTCCTGGGAGTTCTGCAGCTGTGTTTCCCCGCGGTCAGCCTCAGGGCTCCTGGCCACCCTCCTATGGGAGGTGAGGGCCACTCTGCGGGAGTCTGTCCTGGCTGGACCTTGGGTGAGCTGGGAATCACATCAAGCCGTAAGTCCAACTCTCAACAAATAGTGTGAGAGCAACAGGCCTGCCGCACTCCTGGGCACCCTCATGGGCTGCCCCAGTGAACCCACACCCTCGTGGACATACCTCTCTCCAGGGGGAAATGTCCAACTCGCTGTTGGATTCATGGTTCAATAATCATCGTCCTAAAGGAAAAACACACCCGCCACCATCTCAAAGTCAGCATGGGAGCGTCTTATTAGAAACAGACCACCTTCTACGTGTTTTCAGTAGCGAGGGTGCCGCTGTGTATTAGTGAAAACCTGAACGCTTCTTCACTTCATTCACCTCCCTGGCTTCTCCCCAGAAGGAATTTATCAGAACACAACAGAGTTCCCAAGGGCAGACACCGCAAATGGGTCAGCCGTGCTGACAAAGTGCCGAAAGTGTTCCCAGCGCTGTCCTGGCTGTTTGGAAATAGCTCCATGATTTAGGTAGAAGGGGGCCCAGAAGAGCCTTTGAATGGCTGTTTTCTTACAGGGAAACCACCGGGCTCCGGGGGGCGGTGTTGTCATGCCCACTCAGGAAGGCTCTGCTCAACTCTCCTTCAGATGCAGGAGGTGGGCGTACCCACACTCCACGGACACCCACGTGTGAGGTCACGGGGGGACCGTGGCTGCAGGGGACACTGCCCATCACCCAGGAGTAGGGGCTGAGTCGAGAACAGACATGGACACACTCATTGCCTTCCAGGGGAGTCCACCGTGGAGCGAGCCCAGCCCCGGAATCGGATGGAGGCTGCTCTCAGCTCCTCGGCCCCCGGGCTGATGACCTTGGCCCACCCGCCTCCCTTCCCCAGGGCTCAATTTCCTCAGCGGCTCAATGAAGGGTTGGGCTGGGTGACCTGGTGGCTCCTTCCCTCTCCACTTTATGATCTTGATTGTTTGGTATGGAGCGAGGCGCCCTGCATCCATCTCAGCGCCACTTCACCAGCTATCCAACGCCGACTTCTCCGTGTGACTTTTGCTGGGCGCGAAACAAGCAGCATAATATTGTTCACAGTTATTTTAACTTCAGGATGACATTTATGGTGATGCAAAAACATCCCCAGGATTTGAAAGGGCCTCGGGTGTGAAAGGGCCACCCGGAGCCCTGCTAGTGCCCGTTTTCCCTGCGCCCCACGCCCACCCCAGCCTGCGCGAGCAGCACGTGTCGGGACACTTGGTTTTTTTGTGCCCTGTGCTTTCCCAGGTGCATTTCTCTCCCCACATGTCTGTCCAGCTCACTGGGTTCCTCAATCACTGCCCTAATCCAGGTCACCGTCATGGGTCCCTAGGTGACCCCAGCGGCCTCCAGCCTGGGAGGGCAGGGTGCAGGTGGTCCATCCTCCACACGTGGAGATCAGGGAGCACATGTTCCATCTTCCATGCTTGGAGGGCAGAGTGCACATGTCCCATCCCCCAGGCTGGGAGGATGGGGTGGTCGTGGCTCATTCTCCAGGCTGGTAATGACAAAAAAGCAGGCAGTAGGGATGCCTGCAACCCAGTGTGAGGGGTGGGGTTGTCCCCCACATTCATGTGTTGAGATCTGAACCCCTGGCTCCTCAGAATGTGACTGTGTGTGGAGACTAGGTCTTTAAAGAGGTAATTAAGTTAAGCTGAAGTCATCTGGGTGAGTCCTAATCCAATATGATCAGTGAGGTCACCCATGGACACCCCTGTGTGAGGTCATAGGAGGGAACATGGCTGCAGGGCGCACGGCCCATCACCCAGATGTCTCCAAACCAGTCCTCTTTGGCTCCCCAGATGGGGTCTTGGAGTCCTGGAAAGCTGCTTATCCCCAAATCACAGCACCCACGGTCGTGGGAGCTGTGGGTTTCCCTGGTCTTGAAAACACAGTGCCCCTCCAGGTAGGCGATCCTTTCTTCTTCCTGAACGAGTGAGAGGAAGAGGAAAGGAGCCCGAAGAGGTTAAATTCACCGGCTCTGGCTCACCAACACAAAGCCGCAGTTGGAGGAGGAACCCACGGATTTCACGACATCCTGCTCCCCAGCCTCACCACCAACAGCAAATGGCAGGCGTTGCCCACAGAGGCTCAGCCGCGGGACCCAGTTGGTGACGGCTGGACTCTGGCATGAGGGTCTCCCATCCCCTTCCCTGAGGGCTTCTCCCTTTGAGTTGTGTCTCTGGGGTCCTGCCTAACTCAGGGTGCCTGAATTTTTGCAGAGCAGCTCTTTGGGGTTTAATCAGCTTGTGCTGGTGTGGGGAAGCCGCGTTATGATCTGATAAATGTATCATGTGTGGCACTGCACTTGTTGGTTATGAAAAATCAGCAGTTGCCTGGTAACCGAAATTGTCTGTCAGCTCCTCAAACCTCCAAGGCCATGGAGCCAGGCCCGATGGCTGTTCAGGAGCCACAGCTGAGGCTGCGGAACAAAGCCTGATGAACCTGGGGCATGGGGGCCAAAGACACACCCAGTCCTCCTTCAACGTTGTCCCACAAAGAGAAAGAATTGGGGAACCTCAGGGCTGCCATATGCAGCTGCATCCAGCTTCAAGAGAGAAGTGGGAGGAAGCTCTTCCAGGCTCCTCCTGGTCCCAGCCGCCACACACAGGACAGGTACCATCGTGTGTGGGAAGGTGACGGCTGCCATTCACGCCGGTCTTGGGGGTATCCTGGGCTCACTCCCAGTGTCTGGGTCCCTTGGCACCACCATCGGCCTTGCCCGCATTCTGCCTGGGCTCTGGACTGGGTCTAGATGGGCCTAGACTTCACAACCCAGTGAGCCCAGTAGGGGCAGGAGGGGCATCTCCTTCCAGGACTTTCTCTGGGTGCCTGCTTCTCAGTGACCTGACCCCTCTGTGGGGTTCATCACCACCCCAAAGGGCCTGTCCCACTGGACAGACCCCTATTCTGGCATAACTGAGGGAGGAATGTCAAATTCCCCTTGGGAATGAGAGCGAGACCCGACCCTAGGCTGCGTTCTCTGACCCTTTCCTCTCCCAGGCACCTCATCCTTGAGGCCTAGACTTACAACTTAAAATTATGTTAATAAAATCCTGTGTATAGTCATCTGTCGAGAGAAGAAACGTCACTGGCCTCTTGGGATTGTGAGGACTGAACTGAAAGCTATGGAGGTTTGTTGTGAAGGGGACTGGAAACCTGGGTCTTCTCCCCTCCCCGTGCTCCTGCCCCCTCACCTCCTCCCCTATCTCCCTTAGGGCTCTGCTCAGTTGCTCGCTGCCCTCCCTGACCACTGGTCCAGAAGAAGACCCTGCTTTACTTTCTTATCAGAACTTCCTGCCTTCTGATGACATTCTCAGTTTGGTGGCTTAATCCCATCCTGTTTCTTTGCTTTATTCAAAAGCTGGACAGCACCTGGCATGGAGTAGGAGGAGTTAAAAGAGCAGCATCTTTGAGTGAAGAGGACAGATGTGTGAGTGAGTCCCCAGGGCCACAGGAGAAAGGACCATGGGACCCTTTTGTCCAGGTTCCAGGATGGGTCCCCTATCCCAGCAAGACACCATGGAAAGCTGGATGGAGCAAGGAGAGGACACCCTCAGCATAGGCAAGACTTGCCCCAAGGAGCTTCCTGGAAGCCTTTGGCTGCATTACAGCACTCACAATGCCAGGGTGAGAAAGTGCCAAGGCGCCAGCCGGCCAGTCACAGTGGAAGGGACAATGCATGGACCCTGAGCCTGCTTTCCTAAAACTCAGCATCCCCCACCCCCACTCAGGTCTCCAGGAGGACCAAGGTATGACCCCTCTGATCACGTGGGCCACAGGATGGCCGGGTGGGGAGACCAATGAGAGTAAGGGGTGGCCAAAGCAGTGCAGCAGTGCCCCACCTTGGGGAAGCCAGGGCAGGATTCCAGGAAGGGCTCCAGGCAGAAGGCTGCCTGGCCACGGCACGGTTACCACTTCCGCACCCTGGACAGCTCCCGGGTCCTCCCAGGAGGAGGTGGAGAAGAGACCTAGGGTGGGAATCTGCCTCTGTCCTGCCCAGAAGCCAGAAGTTGGCTCTCAGAAAATCTCCACTGAATCCTGCCCTTGCACCTTCTAAAAAAATGCTGCTATTTTCACTGCTATGGGTTAACCTGTTGTTTCATCTGAAGCCCCAGTTTCCATGCTAAAGCGAAGCATCATAAGTAGCAATAGAATCAGCTCAACCTGCATTTGTTTTTCCCCAGCAAGGAGCAATCAATTACCTGAGAGGTGTCCGTGGTTGCGGCTAAACGGTGACCCAGCAAGGTGCAATTGGCGAAATGTCACTTTTATTCATGGCCTCAAATCTGAGAATGGGCGCCTCTGCATTTTAATTATTGGAAAGCATTTACCACCCTTGCTTTAATGAATTATATAAAATTTAAACATGTGCAATTATATATTTTATAAATAAAAGACTTTGGGCTTGGCTTGAGGAAGCTGCAGCCAGCCGCAGAGCTGTATTTACGCCCCTTGGGGTGTCCTGGACCCCTTCCTTGACCTGCCTGTGTCTGCCATTTCCTCTGGCCTGACTCTTCCTCTGTCTCCTTTGAGCTGTGAATATTTAATCATGAAGTGGAGACTCTCCCCTTCCTCTGCCTCATCCTGGAGGAGAGTAGGGTGCTCTGGTTTGGGAAGGGGCCCAGGAGTGTGCTTCACTCTCTGCTGGGCACCTTTCTGTGCAAGGCTGAGGAGCTCCTGCTGTGTCTTCATATGGGGCTCCCTCTGTGTGTTCTGCACCCTCATCCCCTCTTCTCCTACGACCCCAGTCGGGTTGGAGTAGAGCCCACCCCAAGGATCTCCCTAAAGACCCTGCCTCCAAACACAGGACAGGACACCACACAGCAACTTAGGGAGCACGACTCACTCCATAAGATACATAAAAGTACTTCCTGAATAATTTTAAGATTGACACATTCACAGAGCCCTGACTGGGAGACCAGGAGGTCTGCGGCCCAACATCCAAGCCCAGGGCACACAGCACATGCTGCCCCCAGGTAGAACCAAGACATCCAGGCATGGATCTCCTGCGGCCACCTGGCCCTCACCCTCTGCTCCCTTCTTTTCCTCGTGTGCACACAAGCTGCCATCATTTGAACTGGGGGACAGAGTATGGCCGATGGCCCTGCCCAGCATGGGGGGACCTCCAGCCTGGGACCCTGCCCTTCTTCGGCCTTCAGACTAGAACGAAGCCCCAGCTCTTCCCAGGTGTCTGCTTCCTGCCTCTGCCTGAATATCCGGGACGTGCCAGCCTCCATCGCAGCAGGTGCTACTCCCCGTCATAAATCTCAACTCACTTGTGTGTGTGTGTGCACATTCCACAGACATACGCACCCTGAAGTCTCAGCATGGGCTGCTTTGCTGCCTCCTCCAGCTCCCGGGAGACGGCGGAAAGAGATAAGCCCGGCCCAAGGCACAGCCGGCCTCTCTGGGGCTGCCATGAGCCGCTGGCCCCAGGAGCTTGGAGTCAGCGACATTCCCTTCTCTCGCTGCAGCAGGGCAGAGGGTGAGATTCTCATCAGCTGGGGAAACTGAGATAAGGCAGGGAGCTCTGGGAGGCCATGCCGGGGGCTTCCATGTCATTTTGAGCCTATCTCGCCTTCAGTGTGGGCAGGAACTGCCAGTGAGAGTCCCAGCCACTGGCCTGTCTCTGCCCCCCAGGGCCTATGCACAGAAGGGGCTCAGGAAAGTTTGAGGAATTGAGGGGCCCCACATGAGCAGTGCTCACGAGTGGCCAAACAACCCAGGAGGGACCCAACTGGGGACACCGGCCGGAAGGTGTGGCCCCTTCATGGCAGCCTAGCCCCCGGTCCAGTCTTGCTGCTCGGCAGAGAACAGGGACGGTGGGGGCTCAGTCCTCCCTTGGCTGCTGCAGCCATGCCAGGGGCGACGGAGCGGGTGGGAGCTGTGGTTCTTCAACACGGCAAGTGCAGAGCCCGCTCAGGACAGCAGCCACCGCGGGCCGCCACGCCGTGGTGTCCTCCATCCACGGCAGCTGGTTTTCTTCACGTCTACTCTGCAGCCCCAGGTTCAGCCCTGTGCAGGTGGCACCGATAGGACACATTTCACGAAGCTCCACCGTCTCCGCGTCATTCACCTTCGCACGGTGCTCCTTCCAGCCGATGCCCTTCTACGGCATAGGGATTGAGAATTCTCATACTTTCTCCTCAGACCAGGGGATATTATGTTGTCCAGGTGAAATTCCATGAAAATGCAGATAGTTCCAGGAGAAATGGATTTTTTTTTCTGAAACATCATGGACTAATGAGAGGAAATGTGCTTTTATGGTGTGGGAACTTTCTTTTCAGTAACAGCTGCAGTTTTTCTCTTTTCTTCTAGGTGATGGAGGCCCTGAAAGGCCTGGCTTTGTGAGAGAAGTGTGAGTTTTTCTATTTTCTCTTCAGACTTGATCACACTGAAGCACAATGCTTGGGTGGCCATCAGCCCCTTCCCCAGAGGTCATTGAAACACCGCCCCCTTCTCAGGAGGTCAGCAGGGCTTCTCACAATGCCGGCTCTTTCTCAGGCGGACACCAGAGCGTCTCGTGACACCGGCCTCTTCCCAGAAGGTCACTGAGCTTGGCAAAATGCTGGCTTTGCCCAAGTTGGGGTCCCTGTGCCCCTGGGGTCCCGGGCAGCAGGAGAGGTGTCTGTCCTGCCATATGCTGGAGGTGGACGGGAGGACAGAAATAGAAACGCCTCATCCGGCTGGGCCGGGAAACTGACAGCCGTGGTGATGTCCACGGTGTAATGGCCACGGACTCCAGCCCCAAGTCAGCCCATTTTTTACAAAGACGGTCATGTGGGGAGGCTCTCTGTGAAACCGAGCCCTCCATGCCAGCCGCCCTCGGGTCGGGCCCAAAATAGCTGGCTGCTGGTCATCACTTCTGCAGGGACGTTTTCAACTACACCACCACCGCACACTTCTGGGCCGCTGGCTTATCATGTAAGAATATAATTTAAAAGTGATCTGCACCTCACATTCCATATTTAGAAAAAAAATTAAGTAAAAAGTAATGAGTGCCACCCATCTCTCCACAACCACACGTAAAAACCTTTAAATTCTTCACGGGAGACGCAGAGCTGAGCCTGGAAGTCAGGGCGGTCGCAGCTGACATCAGGTCTGTGCCCGCATCAGCCAGCAAACCCACCATTAGGAGGCCGGCTCTGCTCGTTAAGTGGAGCTGGGGTGATGTCGCCCTGATCCGCATTAATGAATTCATATTTTAAATGCATTTTCAATTTAGGATGTATTTTAAAGCAATTCGCAATTTGTAGACAACTATAAATCAGAACATTACATTAATCATGTAACAAACACGGTAGAGCCATTTTCATAAGGCAAAGGAATTTATTTCCCTTTATCTTTATGGAGTGAGCAGATCCTGCACTTTGGAAATGAATAAAAAGCTCTGTACTTAAAACACAGTCGTTCAGAATCAGACTCCACTGACCTGGCCATTTGTAATTCACATCTAAGGCATCTCTCCCCTGGGAAGAAGGAAACTACAGCTGCATAGCTGCTAGTTCCACACCCACTGGGTCTAGGTCTCCCTCCATTGTGGGGGCAGTGGACATAGCCCAGGAAGGCACGACTCAGCTACCAGCCCAAGTCAAGTTACTTTATGTGAAGGTCTCTTCCATGACAAGCTGTGTCCTCACTTTGGGTTACACAGAGTCAGTGGGGGTCCATCCCCCTGGACTGTGAGGCCCCAGAAGCAGGGAGTCTCTGTCCTTACTCTCCATTGTCATTGTGGCCTGGCACATGAATGGGTCAATGGCATTGAATGAATGGATGGGTGGATGGATGATTGGATGGATGAGCAGGTGCATAGATGGATGGATGAATGGATGGATAAATGGAAGGAAGGAAGGAAGGAAGGAAGGAAGGAGAGAGGGAGGGAGGGAGGGAAGGAAGGAAGGAAAAATAGATGGAAGGATGGATGGGTGAATGAATGGATGGTTGGATGGATGAACAGGTGCATAGATGGATGCATGAAGGGAAGGAAGGAAAGAAGGATGGATGAATGGATGGATGGATGGATGGATGGATGGATGGAGGGATGGATGGAGGGATGGAGGGATAAGTGAGTGAATGGATGAATACTTGAGGAGCCACATCAACCCAGCACTCAGCCCCTAGCCCACACTGTTCACTATGTCCTGAGTACACCTCACTCAGGCCTGGTCCAGAGCTGTTGGCCCTGAGGGTAGCGCTCATGATTCAACATCATACTTCCCAATAAGGTGTCTATAGCAGAAGCACATAAAACCAGGTCATGTGCTGATTTGTTGATGCAAATGTGACCAGAGGCTCAAGGGAACCTCGCTCCATGGCCCCTGGGAGTTCAGCATTTACCACTCAGTGTTTGCAGCCATTTCAGAACCACTGCTGTGAATAATGAGCATGGGCTGTACTAGACACGGTGACTTTCTCCTCCTTAGACCCCTCCCTGTGCTTTGAGTCTATGCCCAGGCCAGGGAGAACAAAGAGCTCTGTCCTTGTACATGCCCAGAGTCCCATGTGGGCCCTAAGCCCTGCACACCTACGAGGTGGGCACCAGAGGGCGGCTGGGCTGGATGGACAAGGCCCAGGTCAGGGTCCTGCTGGGCCACCCCTCACTCCCCAGGCCTGGCCTCAGGACCACTGCTTATGCTAGGGAAGACAGCCATGGGAAGCTCGCTCCAACCTCCACCAAGATCTTCCTGAAAACCCCACAGACCCATCCACCATGACCCAACCCTCGGCCTGGGTCAAACAGGGACAACTGGCCAGCCCCAGAGGTCAGGCTTCCCCCAGGCCTCTGACCACCCCCCGTGATGGACGGGGCTTCAAGTCCCGATGGGCAGAGCTAGCTTGAGCCAGGGCCTCGAGCAGGACCCCACACAAGGTTTTTCTTGTGGGTCTCTGGGCTGCCTCGGTGGGGGTCAGCGCGATCAGAACCCCCCACTGTGCATGGAGCGTGAGTCTGCTGCAGACGGAAACCATGAAACCACCCTCCCTGGGCAGGAGCTGTGCGGAAGGAAGAGCAGAGCCCAGGAGGACTGAGGTGTGCTTCATTATGAATCTTATTTAATGGATATTCATTATTTTCATTTATCTCCTCATCCTGCAGCTACGTAAATAAATGCAGTGTGACACTAACCCTGCAGCAGAATGAATTAGGAAGTAATTTCCCAAGCAGTGAATGTGGCATCCTGAGGTGGCCTCTGGCCAGAGGGCTCCCAGGGCTGGCGCTGACCCAGGACTGACAGAGCCTCGGACCCCTCAGTCCTCCCGCGGGGCCTGGGGGCAGTGACTGGTACAGGGCGGGAGGCGTGACCCATCCCAGAGCTGCCGTATCCAGGGAGTCCTGTGGACGCTGGGGGGCATCTCCCTGCGCCCTTCATCAAGCAAAGGGAGGGCAGCAAAGGGGAGAGGCCCTGTCCCATGAGGACTCATGATTTCTGAGGACCCGGTCAGACTCCAGGGCCCTTCAGCTCCCCGTCAGACTTCATGATTCCTTAGGACTTGGTCAGACTCCAGGGCTCCTCAGCCCCCATCACACCTGCCGTGGGCTGCTTTCTGGCTGCTTTTGAGCTCCTCACACCTGGGCTCACCTGGCTTGTTCCTCCTGTAGACAGCTGTGGCTTCCTGAAACCAGAAGCTGTTCCGTGTTCCTGGGATTTCAGTGTCCAATGCAAGATGGGCCACATCTTGTGGGTTTTGAATTCATTTGATAACCGGAGGCACTTGCTGCAGGGTCAGGTTGAAGGGAGGACCCCTCGGCTTCCCGTTGTGTGGGGAGAGACCCCACAGTTGCTCAAGGTCACAGGCACAGGGAGCAGCCAGTGATGAAGTGCACCCCAGAGGAGGTGGCCAGCACCCCGGCCCCGTGTGCCCTGCTCCCTGCATTCATAATCTATGGGTGAATCCGGCACTGGCTCTGTGAGCAGGGTGTCGGCCAGGCCAAGGAGACCAGCACAGCCCCCATCTTGGGGAGCAAGGGCTCCCGTGAGGAGGCTCAGATGAAAACCCACACACAGCATGGGAGAATGCGGCTGACCTGGGATCCCACCAGCTCGGCCACTTGCTGCCCAGGTTACCTTCCCCTTGCCTCAGTAATCCTACCTGTGAAAGTGAATAATAATGGACCCTACCCCACCCCCCAGGCTTGCTGTGAGAATCAAACAAAATGTCCCACGTAAACCACTTTCCGTAAGACAACCCTGCACCTCACCAGTGCAGAGCATGGGGCACCACGTTTAAATGAATGCGTAAATATCACCCAGCCCCTCGTCGTGCTAGCCTGCCTGGAATGCCATAACAAAAGCTCAACAGGAATTAATTTCCTCACATTCTGGAGGCCAGAAGTCCGAGACCGCGGTGTGAGCAGGGTGGGTGCCCAGGCAGGGTGGGTGCCTGGGCTCTCCATCTGGGTTGCCAACGGCCACTTTCTGGCTGTGTCCCCACATGTGGATAGAGGGCAAGCTCTCTGTGTCTCTTGTAATCCTGTGAGACCAGGGCTTCGCCCTTACAACCTCATTTAACCTAAATACTTGTTTAAAGGCCCCTTCTCCAAATACAGCCAGACTGGGGATTAAGCTTTAACACGTGAACTTTGGGGAGTAACAACATTTCGTCCATAACACCCACCAGGAATTATCAAACATCCTTGAGCTCTGTGACAGAACATATGAAATACGAGCATATGAATTTAGGGGAGTAACAATATCACTCCCCTAAGTTCATATGTTAAAGCCTTTGAACAGAAAAGCAGGGAGACACTGTAAGGGTTCAGAGACAGAGAGAGGATGGTAGGTGGGCAGAAGCCAGTGATGAATTTATGAGAATGAGAATCTGTCTCTAGGAGGAGAGTTTAAAGGGAATGCCAAATTCATGAAGATGAGACTCTATCTCCAGGAGAAGAGTTTCAAAGTAATACCAAACGGTCAAACAGCCTCAGCAGAGATACGAACGTGACGGTGTGCCAGAAGAAGGAAGGGCCCAGCCGGCCGGATGTTACGTCCGACCCATGCCAAGTTGGGAGCTGCAGAGACTGGCTCCAGCATCAGGCTGCACTGGATGGATGGAAATGGGCTGGAGGAAAAATACTCCATTTTCATCCACTGTGAGTTTTTTCTTGGAGAGCCTTCTGATGGCGGCAAGCTCTGGTGGCACGAAGCCGTTCTCCCCTGACATTGGCAGTTGAGTCACATCCCAGATGAGCTGACAAAAGGTTTCCTTCATGTTGCTGGGCAGCCACCAATGCTTGGGGTTTGTTATAATTTTACGGGTAATAGATCATATCACACATGAGAAGAATTCATAATACGGAGATGAAGAAAAACAATTTATTAATGTTAATAAATCCTCCAATAAAACTTCCAGGAGGACCTTTAGTGATAAATTGAATAATTATGAGTATAATTATGACTAACTAGAAGTATAATTTCATGCTAATGCAATAATAATGACACAAAAGTGTAGATCATGAATTTTAACTGCTTAGTTATTTCACATTTCCACAAGTATGGACCAAAAAAAAAAAAACCTTCTCTGAAATCTGATCAAATTATGGTTGACTGAGAAAGAGAAAGTGTTCTTGGTTTTGATTATCTTTACTGAGCTGCAAAAAAGTCCCATGGTAATTAGGAACTCGAAGATACTAAATTCAAGAAATAGACACTCAGGAGTGCAACGTTTTTCTGAGTCAAAACCCCTGATGAACGCATCATTTTATCACCTTTGAGCACCATGTGAAAGAGGAGATGGCAGGTAATTTGCATTTAAGTTTGCATTTTATGTTGATAAATGTTTCAAGAAGGAATAAACTGGTGCAGACAGATGTGACTGCCTCAACTCAACAAAGCGTTTTATGCACTGAGACGAGCCCGAATTAACTGCCTCTGAAAAGGAGTTTTCTGGGGAATAGGAAAGATGGTGCGTGGAGGTGCTTCCTTCACTCTGGACTCAGGACCCAGGCGACACGGCTTCAGGCTCTGGAGGGTTCTCCTGGAGCACCTCATTCCGCAGGATTCGTGCAGGTTGTGACACTGTCCTTGTGCCGTGAGAGAGCCCCACCAGGTGGGCATGTGGTCTCCAGTCAGAGCGACACAGGAAAAAGTACAGCAGCTGAGTTGACCAAGAGGGCTCCAGGAGGCCAGGTCTGGGGACGGACGCCTCCCGTGCTCTCCGGCCACTTGGCGTTATTGTCGCAAGTGTCTTCCCATGAACGCCCGAGCGTCCAACTCAACTTTATTGACAGAGTCTTTGCCCCTCATGCCAAGCCAGGAGAGACTTGCCCGTAATACAAGAGGATTCAAGTAGACGCTTTGGGATTATAGTCTCCACTAGCCTATTTCTAGAAATGTCCAAACAGTGCTGCAAAGTGGTCCCCCCCAGGCCAGTGCTCCACGCCCTCCAGCTGCTCCCCTCCTGGACACGGGTGTGCGCTGCCTCTTCCAGCTGTTCTGATTGA
Organism: Sapajus apella; assembly: GCF_009761245.1. Classification (NCBI taxonomy): domain Eukaryota; kingdom Metazoa; phylum Chordata; class Mammalia; order Primates; family Cebidae; genus Sapajus; species Sapajus apella. The sequence continues at coordinate 1,162,340 of NW_022437096.1, forward strand.
CGCGCGGCAGTATGTCGTGAGGCTTCATCTGCATTGCCCATCTGGCCAGTGATGCTGAGCACGTTCCCCCACACTTATTTGCTGTCCGTGTGTCTTCTTCGGTGCATGCATTGTTTAAATATTTTGCCCATTTTTTAACAGGTGGTTATTTTCTTATTGAGCTTTGCGAGAGTTCCTTTCAAATTCCGGGTACAATTTCTTCATCGAATTGTGCTTGAAAAATACTTTCTTCCTATCTGCGACTTGTCTTTTCACTCTATTAATAGTCCTTTGAGGACCAGAAGTTTTTAATTTTAATGAAGCTCAATTTATGAATTTTTTCTTTGATGGATTTTACTTTTTGATGGCATATCTATGAATTATTTGCCTAAACCAAGGTCACAAAGATTTTTTTCCTATGTAAGCTTCCAGAAGTTTGAGAATTTAGATTTTATATTTAGGACTATGACCCATTTTGAACTAAATTTTGCATATAGTGAGTGATATGGATCGAAGTTCATTTTTTTTTGCATATGTATATCCAAATGTTCCAGCACCATATGTTGAAACGCTATTTTTTTTTCACTGAATTGCTTTTGCAAGTTTGTCAAAATCAGCTGTTCATACAAGTAGGGATCTATTTCTGAACCTTCTATTCTGTCCCATTCATGTATTTATCTGTTTCCAAACCAATTTGCTCTGTCTCGATGGCTGTGTCTTGTAAGTCATGAAGCAGGTAATATAACTCTTCCAACCTTGCATGTTATATTACCTTGCAGGTAATATAACTCTTCAAAGTTGTTATTCTAGGCCCTTTGCATTTTTACATAAATTTTAGAATCTGCTTGTCAGTTGCTACAAAAATGCAAGAGATTTTCATTGAGATTGTCTTGATTGTCTAGATCAATTTAGGGAGTTCGACACCCCGAGTTGTGAGTTGTCTGATCCACAAACTCATTCTCTTTCTTGCTTCAGTTCTTCAGTTTTTCTGAGAAACACTTCATAGTTTTCAGTGGATCAGTCTTGTATATCTGCTGTCAGTTTTGCCCCTGACACTTCATTATTTGATACTATTATAAATAGCGTTTTTTCATACTTTATTTTCTGGATTTTTGTTGCAATTATATAAATATATAATTGATCTTTGTATGTTAATCTTGTGTTGGCAATAATGGTAAACTCACTATTACTTCTAGTGAGTTTTATGTAGGTTTTGTTGGCGTTCCCAAATAGACTATCATGTCCTCTGAATAAAGATACTGTTACTTCTTTTTTTCAAATCTAAATCCTATATATATTGTGTGATTGTGTGTGTGTATGTGTGTGATTGTGTGTGAATGTGTGTGTATGTGTGTGATTGTGTGTCTGTGTGTGTCTGTGTGTGTATGTGTGTGTGATTGTGTGTGTGTGATTGTGTGTGTCTGTGTGTGTGTGTGAGCATGTGTGTGTGTATATGTGTGTGATTGTGTGTGTGAGTGTGTGTGTGAGAGTGTGTGTGTGTGTGTGTGTGTGTGTGTGTACTCTTGCCTTATTGCAGTGATTGGGACAGCCAGGTCAATGTTGATGATAAATGATGAGAGCAGCATTCTTGTCTTGTGTTTAGGAGAAAATCATTCAGTCTTCCCCCCGCTGAGTTGATGTGAATATTAAGGTTGCCATAGATACCCTTTATTAGTGTGTGGAAGTTACCATCTATTTCTAGTTTGTTGAGAATTTTTATCGTGGAGATATGTTTAATTCTGTCAATGGCTTTTTTTGTGCATCAATTGAGGTGATTGTACACTTTGTATTTTCTAGGTTGTTAATATGGTCCATTACATTAATTGATTTTCAGACGTTAAACAAACCTTGTGTTCCTGGGATAAATCCTATCTGGCAATACTGTACTTCATTTGTTACACTTTGTTGAATTCTATTTACTAAAGTTGTATTTCGAATTTTCCCCTCTGTGTTGATAAGAGGAACAGGCCAGTGTTGTTTTTCTCGCATCTCTCTCTTTTGCGTGTGTTTTTCTATTCCAGTAATGCTGGCCTTAAAGAATGAGATGAGAAGCAGCCCCTCCCTCCAGCTAAGAGGTGGAGTGTGTGCACTGGGTGCTTTCACCTCTGCAAATGTGGAATTCACCAGGGAAGCATCTAGACCTGGAGTTTTCTTTATGGGAGATTTATCATTTTTTAAAACCTTCTCAAAACAAAATGTTGGTTTTGGTGATTTTTTTCTGTTGTTTGTTTCACCTTTTATTGCTTTCTGCTCTTAGTTTATGATGTGTATTCTTCCGCTTTCTTTTTCTTTTTAGATGGAGTCTCGCTCTGTTGTCCAGGCTGGAGTGCAGTGGCGTGATCTCAGCTCACTGCAACCTCCGCCTCCTGGGTTCAGGCTATTCTCCTGCCTCAGCCTCCCAAGTAGCTGAGACTACAGGCTCCCACCACCATGCCTGGCTAGATTTTTTTGTATTTTTAGTAGTGTTTCACCATGTTGGTTGGGCTGGTCTTGAACTACTGACCTCAGGTGATTCACCCGTCTCAGCCTCCCAAAGTGCTGGGATTACAGGCGTGAGCTCCCATGCCTGGCGGACGTAACCTTTCCCATCAGCTCCTCTCGCAGGCACTGAGCACCCCGAGAAGAACAGCAGTTGTTTCCAGTGATCCTGGCCCTCAGCACAGACAAGGGAGCAGGTGACTGTGGGGGAGTGTGGTGCCACCCTCCCTCACACCGAAGACTAACATCAAACACATGCTGGCAAAACGGGGACCCCCTGGAACATCCCCACGCTGCTGGTAGGGTGTAAATGCAGATGCTGAGGGAACTGCTTGGCGGCGCCCACTCCAAATGCCCTGGTGCCTCCTGTGGCCAGCACTCCCACCAAGGCAGTGTGAACCTTCACCATGACACAGGGTGTCCCAGGGCTCTTTCTGGTATAAGATCCAGAAACTGGAAATGACCTGCAATGATTAATTTTACATGTCAGCTTGTTTTGGCCATGGGGTGCCCAGAGAGCTGATGAGACCTTATTTCTGGGCGTGTCTGTGAGGCCATTTCAGTCACAGGGGACATGTAAGTGGGTGCACAATGGTTTCCCCTCAGTGTGTGTGGGCCTCACCCACCGCACCCAAGCCTGAATAGGACAAAAAGATGAGGGGATGGAGAATTCGCTCCCTCTGCCTGACTGCCCCGATCTCAGACTGAGACTCCATGTCATGAGCTCTCCTGGATCTCCAGCTGGCAGACAGCAGACTATGGGACTTCTCAGCCTCTACAAGCATGTGGACCAATTCCTTAGAGTAAATCTCTCTGTGTGTGTGTACATGTGGAGAATACACACACACACACACAAACACACACACACACACACACACACACACAAAGGACCTCCTCCTGCCGTGCGTCCACACGGGCTCCCACAGCCACAAAGATGAGCAAAGCTCTCTGGACAGCTGCAGGCTGAAGGCACTAAATGACCGTTCCGAGGACATTTGAGAACAAACAGAAGTAACCCTTAGTGGCTCAGGTTGGAGTTCTGGGGATCTTGGGGGTTACTGGGGGTTACCGAGGGCGGGGCTGGAAATGTCCCGTCAGATCTGCCTGCTGGTCACTCTGGCAGCAGCATGTGTAAAAACTCCCAGAGTCCTGCCCTCAGAGCAGCAAGCCTTGCATACGAGACCCTACCTAGCTGTGCCTTTGCCATGAAAATATAAAAGCCAATTAGCAAACAGTGAAAAAAACACCAAAAACACACAGCACGGTGCCCCCTTGGCTGGGGGGCGACGCGTCAGAAGAGGTGGCCACGACGTGGGGAGGGACGAGGACGGAGCCTGTGATTTGGCGGCCCATGGAGCACCACTCACACCGCCACAACACGAAACAGCCCACAGAGAAGAAATCACTGACGTTCAGCACACACTTGTGGACTTCAGTGGCCTCTCTGTAACACATGATGACAGGATTTACAGGAAGAAGGCGGCACACACACAGCTTTGCTCTGCTCTGATCGTGCTTTGCTCAGTGATGGCTCCGCTCCACTTGATGGAAACGTTTCCCTCTGTTTTTCAAACCACAGTGGCAGGTGTGCCCTGCTCCTGATCTATCCCTAAGGGCCCCTCCTGATCTGCTGGCTGGAGGGGTTGCTCTGTGGGGTGCTCCCATCACAGCCCCTCTTATGTCCAGCGAGGCTCAGCCGAGGGGGGCAGCAGGGAAGTGGGTTTGGGAGGAGAGCCTCGCTGGAGCCTCCCTGACCTGGCTGACCACTGTGCTTTCTCTGGACTGTGTAGCAGTTCCGCTGACCAGCTGTTCTGCTGGCCGGTAGCAGACCCCTGGTGAAGTCCCTCCAGGTCTAGTGGATGCCGCTGGGAGCCTCGGTGCCCCTTGTCAGATGCCCCCACCCTGTGGACCCGTGGGAAGCAGGCCCTCTGTGGAGCCCCCACCACCACCTGCTCTTGCCTGAGCCTCCCTGTTTGGACCTCATGGTTCTTCTGTGGGGACATTTCTTTCTTTTTGTTCCGTCTTGTCTTAACAAGCCCTGCAGTCAACAGTTGCTCCCCATAGTCTTGTGAGAAACCTCTTTGCCTGTCCATCACTCCCGACCCCCGCACCAGGAGGATTAGCAGATGATTCCTATTAAAGCAACCTGCGAATGGGACTTGCCACAGTCACAGAGAGAAGCAGTCTCAGGGCCGACTGCTGAGAAGGAGTGGGCAGAACTCAGTCCAATCTGCTGGCACCTCCTGGATCCCACTAAGGATGAGGTCTCGAGGCACCTGGAGGAATCCTTTCCCATGAGGAGGACGTGGACCTTGCTCTAAAGCTCGGCCACCCATGGCCACTGCTGTCAGCCAGGGGAGCTCCTTCTGAGGACCTTCAACAAGACAAGAAGACAGGGAGATTGAGGAGACCGAACGCTTCCCGTCCCTCATGCAGGGGCCTCCCAGGCTGTGGGCAGGCCAACCATCTCACACACCTCTGACATCATGATGGCACCATCCCCATTTAGCAGAGGAGGACGTGAGAGGTGGGCCTGTGTGCTCTCAGCCTGGGAACGGCAATGGGAGGGGGTGGAGCCCAGGACGCAGACGCCTCACCCCCGAGCTGCATGGCCAGTGCAGACAGGCGCACAAAGACAGGAGCAGGGGAGAGGGAGGGAATGGTGACTGCATGGAAACCATGTGTTAGCAATGCAGAAAATTCAAGAGAAAATTGAAAATTTGCTAGAAGCGATCAGAGAATTCAGCGATTGGACTGAATCAACATAGGAAATCAATAGCTCCCGGTAAGGAAGCAAAAAACACGTTAAAAAATGTCATGCGATTAGCCAGCCGTGGTGGCACGCACCTGTAATCCCAGCCACTCGGGAAGCTGAGGGAGGAAAATTGCTTGAACCTGGGAGGCAGAGGTTGCAGTGAGCCGAGATCGCGCCACTGCACTCCAGCCTGGGCGACAGAGTGAAACTCCGTCTCAAAAAAAAAAAAAAAAAAAGTCATGTGTTGATTTTCACTGATGACCGTCACAAACAGGTTAACTCTAGATTCCTACGTAAGAGCTCTGTAAGGAGGAGGATAAACGTCACAGAAGGGGAAGTCAAGGAAAGGGGTGGGGCGTGAATGACTTCCAGAGAGAAGGCGTGGTGGTGCCGGGATCTTCCCATGGGTCCTCCCACAGCCAGGCCACTGATTCTGTGTCTCCTGGGTTCCCAGGACCTAGGACGGAAGTGACAGCTGAGGAGTCCACCTTCGGCAAACAGGGCGGGAGCTGCCCCTTGACCCAGTTCCCAAAAGGAGTTTTCCCGAAGCCCCATGTGCTCACTTGAGACTTACACAGCCATGACAGTATCATAAGGAGGAGCGTTTCACCCTAGAAGATTAGAGCTAAAGAAATAAAACAACAAAATTATAAATAAAATTCTTACTATAAATAAAATTTTTAAATGTATGTACTTATAAATGAATACAATTTTTACATGTATTTATTTTAGGCCAGGCGCGGTGGCTCACACCTGTAATCCCAGCACTTTGGGAGGCCAAGGCAGGCGGATCACCTGAGGTCACGAGTTCGAGACCAGCCTGGCCAACATGTCAAAACCCCATCTCCACTAAAAATACAAAAATTAGCCGGGTGTGGTGGTGGGTGCCTGTAATCCCAGCTACTCGGGAGACTGAGGCAGGAGAGTTGCTTGAACCCAGGAGGTAGAGGTGGCAGTGAGCTGAGATCAAGCCACTGCACTCCAGCCTGGGCGACAGAGTGAGAAATGAATAAGTAAAATGTTGAAATGTATTATAAATAAGCAAAAATTTTAAATTTATTTTTAATATATGTGCTTTGTTTGCAAAATATGTTTTTAAAATATTATTTAAAATATATTACTGTAATATATTATTTGAAAATAAATATATTACTGTAATATATTATTAAATAAATTATTAATATATTTAATGTATCATTATATAAGAATATAACATAAATATAATAATAAATATTTATTTGTTTATTATAAATAAAATAAACAAAGGAGCAGAGCTCAGCGTTTTAGACAGCGTGATGCTGTCCCAGACAAGGCTCAGCAGACCCACCGTCTAGACTGGGTGCCCAGCCCTGTGTGCCTGCCCTTCCAGCCTGGTTCGCGCCTGCCATGGGTGGAACTGTGGCCCCAGGACGGGCCCGTTGAAGTCCTAACGCCCCCATGGGACTGCGTTTGGAGACAGAGCCTGTATGGAGGGGGCTCGGGTTAAATGAGGTCCTCCGGTGAGCCTGAATCCCATAAGCCGGGCCTTCTGATAAGCGGCGGAAGAGACACCAGAGCTGTCTCCGTGCTGCCTGTGGGGACGCGGTGAGAAGGTGTCCATCTGCGAACCAGGAATGGGACTGGCTGGCACATCCATCACGGATTCCCAGCCCAGAACTGTGAGGAACCACCGTGCGTGGCTTCAGACGCCCAGCCCGTGCTGTTTTGTGAAAGCAGCCTGGGCACGATACACAAGTGCTATTGAAGATTCCGTGTTCCAGCAATTTGTTATCAATGTGGGGGGAAAAGCGTCAATTAAAAGTCATGCACTAACACCCCTTCAAAAACGTTCAATAGATTTTAATTAAAAACGCAGAGATTTCTGTGTTGTGTTGTGCTTTCCTTTGTTTGCAAAATTCGAAAAGACGTTGATGGCGGTGTCTGAAGAGAGACAGCCGCCTCAGGACGGTCGCCTGGGACTCGGGGTCAGCTGCAGCCTCGAGGAAAGACCCCCCTCCCCAGGAGGGCCCTGCCTGCTTCCCACCGGCCACGGCCCCCGCCGGAGGGTCTCCGTCCCTGGCCCAGGTGCCTGTCACACGTAACACGTCTGCTGCTTTTGGCTCTCAGCGGGCCTGCTGGTGTCTTCTCCTGAGTCCTCACAGGTAGTCTGCCAGATCCTATTTTGGGCTGACAGTCCTCGTTGAATTTACACTCAATCCAACACTCTGCTTCCTCCTCGAAGGTGTCAGACACATTGGCTCCCTTCCTGCACACCACAAACACATTTCCATCGCTGATTGCTTTGCGCGTGAAGCCGTGCCACCCTTTCCGAGGAAGGATTCGCATGTTCTCAAGGATTTCCGGCAGTTTTCGAGCAAAGGGCAGTCCCCTCTCAGCCTTGAGCACTGTCCGAGGCGCTGTCTTCCTGGCGCTGGTCACTGGCGGCTTCCAGACGGCACAGTTCGGGAAGAGGAGGCGGTGGGGAGCACATAACTTCTGACATTCACTAATGGAGTTTATTAATAGCTCATGCATGGGGATCGGCCGGCCCCAAACACGCTCCCCGTGGTTACGGATGACCCGCTTCTCTCTTCTGGCACGGCTGGAAAAGACTTCATCGGACTCACTGTAATTATTTTCCAGAAGCGATCCATTTTCCATGAAAATGCGTGGAGGGTTTATTTCATTCCTGGAAGTCATTACTTTGTCATGAAAAATTCCAAGTATCCTGGAGCACAGGGGAATAAAATTAGCCTCGACTTTAATCACAGAGCAGAGGGTAATTTTTACCTACGTTCTTGGGCACAATCATTTGAATGATTGGCCTATGAGGAGCGATTGTCTTATTCTCCTTCAGGGTGAGATCTCAGAGTCGGGGGTCTGCTTTGAGAAATTTGGGGCACAGCCTGCTGCTCTCTGAGAAGCTTAAGGCTGTAGAGAGGCCTGAGGAACTGGCTGCATGTCAGGCTTCGAGGCAATGATGCTTTGAGAGAATCCTCCCAGGCAGTCGAGCTGCGTGACTGCCGACACATTGAGTGACTCGGGGGTCTGGGCACCACCGAGCTTCGGGTCCTGATTCTGCAGCGTGTTGTTTTGTGCGTGAAGTGATCTTTACTTCAGGTGATATTTACCCAGCACACGCCAGGTGCCAGGCGCCATGCTGTGTGACACAGGTACAACAAAGAGCAAGACAGGCATAGTCTCTGTTCCTTGCTCGGTGCCAGCATCCTATGAATATTTTACATGTCACTAAAAAACCTGTAATGTTCTTACATGAATCCTACCAGTGAACGACACACAATTCCATCTCTCTCTGTAATGCAGCTTAAGTATCCATCATGACCAAGCGAGCCTCAGATTTTCAATTGCGTGTTAAGGTTGTTGAAGACCCTGGAAGCAGAAGGCTTGTCCTAACAAGGGCACTTCTTCTGAGTCGCCTCATGGGATGCAAAAAAGAATCATTGTGAAAAAGAGTTTTTCACCTCTCTTAACAACTCACTCTATAAAGAGTCAGGCTCAGTCAGGGCTGGAGATGTGCGGAGTTAAAGGGCATGAATAGGAACCTCCCTGAACCCCCAAGTGCCACTCTGGGATCAACAACACTGGCTCCAGGAAAAAGAAAACTTCAAGAGAAGCCTGGGCACAAAGTGACATTTACAAGAATTGATGACAGACCTCAGAAACACCCAAGTTCAATTACGCAGCACTGGTTACACACACGGGGCCCTAGCACCCTCCCAGGCCCGGTCTCCTGCCCAGCTCGCTGCTTCTCATCAGCCCCAGCTGTGACTTTGCCGGGAGCAGATGGGAGCTGCTCGGAAGCTGATGGTCTTACCAGCAGCACATCAAACTTGGGGGACAGCACAGCAGAGGGCACTGGGGCTGGAGCCCTCCATCCATCTGTGCATTCATCCATTCATCCATCTATCCATCCACCCATCAACCATCCATCCATTCACCCATCCACCCATCTATCCATCCATCCATTCTTTCACCTATCCATTCACCCATCCATTCATCCAACAATCCATCCATTCATCCAACCATCCACCCATTCATCCATCCATCCATCCATCTATCCGTTCATTCACCTATCCATCCATCCACCCACCCATCCATTCATCCATCCATTCATTCGCCTATCCATTCATCCATCCATATGCGCATCCATCTATCCATCTATCCATCCATCTATCCATCCATTCATTCACCCTGTACTCACTCACTCTGTACTCAGAGTGCCAGCACATCTCCAGCCTCCTTCTATGGGCAGAGACTGCAGCAAACAAACCAAACAAAACCAACCTTCATGTTCGTTGGACCTGCAGTCTTGGCTGGGGAGGGGAGAATAAACCAAACTGCGTGGACCACATCAGATGGTGACAAGGACACTGAAGGGAGGCAGGGCGGCTTCGGAGAACAGCAGTGCACAGGTGGGTGGGTGGAGCCTGTTCACACTTGGCGGCCAGAAGGGCCCCTCAGATGTGGCTGCAGTGACGTAAGAGCACTCTGTGATGTTGCAGAGATGACAGAGGGGACAACAGGAAGGGGCGCAGGGCAGACCACAAGGTCCTCAAAGAGGGAACCCCCTCGAGGGCAGAGGGTGCAGGAGTGCCCACTGTGGGTAAACAGTCCTCGAGGCTGCTCCGGTGAGCACGGGTTTTAAGGGCGTGGTGGTGGCCGTGGGAGCCCAGCTGAGAGGTGGTGATTGGGTCTGGGTACAGGTGGGGCTGATAAGAAGGGTTTGGAGGCTGGTTGTTTCCAGGGTGAAGTCCCCCGGGTTTCCCAACCCAGTGAATGTGAGCCCTGAGAAAGAAGTGTCACCCGGACCCCAGGTCTGTGCCTTTGCTGGGGATGGTCAGGAGCCCTTTAGACGTCCCGGAGTCACACCAGAAGCACATGTGGCCTGGAAGGCACCAAGACAGGAAGAAATGTCATTTGAAAAGGGGAACAGGGCAGGTGCAGGGGGACGGCGTTACTTAGAGAAGACGGAAGTGCTCAGTCTCGAAGACGAGTCCTTCGAGAGAGGCCTGCTGGACATTGTGGTAGAGGACCAGCAGATGCGGGCCCAGAGTCGGGGTGCTGGGCTCAGGAGGCAGCCCGAGGAAGCTCCAGTCAGGCACCCCTAGGCGCGTCAGTTTCCCCATTTACGAAGCCGGGCTGAGGAGCCTCCCTTGCCAAAGGGTGCTGCTTGGCACAGCCTGGCCTGGCAGGATGGGAAAGTCAAGTGGACAGATGAGAGCCTCACAGGCACAGGAGGCCCAGGGGAAGCACTGGGAACTCGCGGGGTCTGTGCAGAAGCCGCTGTGTGACTGCCAGGATGACGTGCTGGGCGCCAGGCTGCTGAGCCCGACCAACAGCCGGGCCACCCTCGCACCAACTCGGCTTGTTTCGGGAAGGAGCTCAGGCGTGCGGTTAGGACAAGTTTGTGCTAAACAGCAGGACGGTGCAGTCATTCTCATGATTGTCATTTAAGTTTGAATTCTACACTTTTTATCCCCATTACTTACTAGAGAATGTGGATGTCTACTCTGCGTGGGCTTCTGATGCCCCTCCCTCCGGAGTCTTCCCTGGGACCCCCTCCCTCCGGCCATCCATTCTCCTGTGTCCTGCAGAACGGGCTGGAGGAAGCGCCACAGACGTGTGACCGCCAGTCACATTTCGGCCTCCAGCATCTCCTTTCTGCCCCACGTGGTGGCCTTGACCCGGAGGACACAGAACAGCTTGGGTAAGGGACCGTGAATCCCCAACAGCGGCCCGCCCTGGGACATTCCTTTCATTCACTTCTTCCGTCCACCTGGGTACCGGAAGGCCCTGGCCTCTGGGTGGGAGCCACCCCTGCAGGGGCCCCCACTGCTGTGAGATGGAACCACCTGTAAACCTTGCTCCTCGCACCGGGCTATCGCTGGGGGGAGTCTCCCGGTTTCTTCCTGTGAGGCCAGGTGGGGGGACCAGTCGCTGAGGGCCCTTGCTCCCTTCCCTTGTCGAGCATTGATTGATGCATCCATCAATCACTCCACCAGGATCTGCTGTGTCACAGAGGAGGGGACTGAGGTCTGAATCCAGGTGCCCCTGACTCCCAGGAACAAAGCAACGGGGGCCACAGCAGGAATAAGACCTGGTGATTCCAGAGCCTTCCAGATCATTCTGGATCATTGTCCTCGGCCTTTTCCATGGCAGAGCCTCTCTGGTCCACGAGCCATTTCCCAGTGCCACCTGGGAGGCCTCTGAGGCCTGGGGTACGGCGGCTTTGAGACACCCAAGAGGGATCGTCACTGCGGCTGCTCGCCGATCTGAGTACAGGCTTTAATCTGAGGTCGTTGTAGAGTGCTGTGTGGGTGTCTGACACAACGCAGAGAGATCCTGTCCACGCTGCATCCGGTTTCGCCCGGGGGTGGCATCTTGTCAGGCAATAGCACGATGTCACCCCCAGATGTCAACACCGCGTGGTCAAGACCCGGGATGCCGGTCACCCAGGGCCCTATGCTGTCACCCTTCAGAGCCACACCTGCCGCTCTCCCCGTCCCTTCCACCGCCCCGGAAACCTCTCATCTCTCCTCCATTTCCAAGATGTCGCCGTCCTTACGTCCCTATCAAGGACCTGGGGAAAATGGAGGAGTTTAAGTGAAGCTCGGGGCGTAGCCGCCTGGGAGTACTGCCCTGCACATCTTCCAGGGACGACCCCCAGGGCCTCAGTCAAGGACGGGAAGGTAGGACTCGTGGGTAGCTTATGTGAAACCCTGATGTCCTACGAGCTGTGTTCACTCTGAGGAAGGCTTTGACATCAAAACAGAAGCTGCAGAGCTACCTGCAGCTCACAGGTTACTGCCTATAGTCCTCGTGAATTCCCTCACCGATCCCGTGAAACGTGGGCATGCCCTGGCTCTGTCCAGCGTCCCTCCTGCTAATGGTGTCCATCGCGTCCCGTGGAAGGCGGTGGCTGGGACGTGGCCCCCTGGCTATTGGATCTGCAGGGCTGTGACCTTATTTTGGGTTCTGCTTCTTCATCTTTCTCCCCCACCCTCCCCCTGCCAAGTTCTCTCAAAACATTCTGCTGAGCAGTGTAGTTCAGCCACAGAGCTCCCACCCATTCTAATTTTTGGTTTTGAATTGAATCGCCCGTTTCAGTTTTCATTTTATTAACAGAATGAGATAAAAGAGCCACCTTGTTTAAGTCTTGAATATTGTCAGAAAATATGTTCACGTCTGCCCTGAAAATCTCCTACGGTCGCTGCTTTCCTATTTGCATAATTGAATTATGGCTTAATTGATTTTTACTGGAAACGTTTTGGATTATGACTTTTATGCGCCTTTGTCCTGCATTTGGGTTTTTATCTTGTGCGTGTTGTTTTGGCTTCTGACACTCGGGTTTACTGTGGGAAGAGGATCTTGGGAATCACTTTCTGGCTGGGCCCAGTCTGAGTTTGCTCTCCAGGGCCTGGGATCTGAGGTTCTGACCGGGGGACGTACAGGCCCACGCAGGTCAGGAAAGGCTGTGCTGCAAGCAGCCCCCAAAGATCTGCACTATGAACAGTGGCTGGCGCTGCCTGGGCTGAGAGGCTCTTCATCACAGCTCTCAGTGCAGGTCCAGGACTCAGCTTCCACGGTTGCCTGCGCCCTGGATCGTGGGAGGGTTGGGCCTTGGGGACACCGGGCAGCTGCGGTCCCCGGTGGGTCACAGTGAATGGGAGGTGTCTGGCAATAGGGAAGAGGAGGGAGAAGTTGAGAGGGGCACAGAGACAGGGAGGAGGTGGGTGGGGGAGGGAAATGGAGCCACTGGGGGCTGAGGAGAGGAGGGAGGCCAGGCAGTGAGGAAGACGGGTGCAAGAATTAGGATTGTGACAAAAGTGCCTAGGAGAAGCAGGGAGCTTCCCGGCTGAGGAGAGAAGGGAGGCCCGGAGCTTCCCGCTGGAGGACAGGAGGGAGGCCGGGAGCTTCCCGCTGGAGGACAGGAGGGAGGCCGGGAGCTTCCCAGAGGAGGAGAGAAGGGAGGCCCGGAGCTTCCCGCTGAAGGACAGGAGGGAGGCCAGGAGCTTCCCAGAGGAGGAGAGAAGGGAGGCCCGGAGCTTCCCGCTGGAGGACAGGAGGGAGGCCCGGAGCTTCCCGCTGGAGGACAGGAGGGAGGCCCAGCCACCCCGTGAGGCCTCCGCTCCTCCTGCCCTAGTGGTCACAGGCTCCAAATACAGACCCCCAAACTCTGTGCCCCCGTCCCTGGGTCACAGCCAGGCTCTCAGGATGCAAAGTTGAGACAGAAGAAGCTCAAGCATTCCCATCTGTGACCCCAGCGTGGAGCGTCTGTGCACGCTCGCGGTGAGACCTGTGGGCACGCTGGGTGTGAGTCCAGGCCGAGCAGGCATGCAGGGCAGGAGCCTGTCCACCTCAGCCTCTCCGGAGGCCAACAGCACTTCTAGGCAGCACAACACAAAACGCTTGCCACGGACAAGGAGGACCAGGGGAACAGAAGGAGGGACTGAATCGACAGAGGAAGACAAACAGACGGGACCCAAGCACAGAACCAGCTTCAAACCAGGACTGAACAACGGAGGACCGTGTCCAGCCTGCAGTCCTGACCTGCTGCCTACTCTGCCCCAGCTCAGACACCCAGGGACAGGGGCCTCTGTGGGCTTGAGTCTGGCAAGTGCCTGGGTCTGCAGGGAGGGGACTCTGCCCCAGCTCAGACACCAGGGCGCAGGGGCCTTTGCAGGTCTGGAGTCAGGCAAGGTGGCTGGGTCTTCAGGAAGGGGCAGCGCAGTCACTGTCCAATGTCCAACAAGACCTCCCTGGAGACAGAGAAAAAAAGCCCACCCACATGAGAACAAACAGAGACATTTCAGGGGAGGGAAGGCTTCACACCAGGGAACAGGGTCAGCTCCAGGCTCCCCTGATCCGAGGCCAAGGCCCAGGGGAAGCTGGGCACTCCCTAGAAGGGGGCATCCTATGCCATCAGCTGGGGCACACTGGGCATTCTGTGGTTGGTTCTGAGTTGAAAGTGGAGACAGAACTTAAGGAAGCTGGGAGTCCCTGGACATGAGCTGCGAGCAGCAGAGGTGATGGTGGCCCTCCCGGGTTGTGGTCGCCCTCCCGGGTTGTGGTATGGCCCTCCCAGGCTGTGGTGTGGCCCTCCCGGGCTGTGGTTGCTCCCCCGGGCTGTGGTGTGGCCCTCCCGGGCTGTGGTCACCCTCCCAGGCTGTGATGTGGCCCTCCCGGGCTGTGGTCGCCCTCCCAGGCTGTG
>NW_022437096.1:1176772-1206553 GCF_009761245.1 Sapajus apella
CTGTGGTCGCCCTCCCAGGCTGTGATGTGGCCCTCCCGGGCTGTGGTTGCCCCCCCCGGGCTGTGGTGTGGCCCTCCCGGGCTGTGGTCGCCCTCCCAGGCTGTGATGTGGCCCTCCCGGGCTGTGGTCACCCTCCCGGGTTGTGGTGTGGCCCTCCCGGGCTGTGGTGTGGCCCTCCTGGGCTGTGGTGTGGCCCTCCCGGGCTGTGGTCACCCCCCTGGGCTGTGGTGTGGCCCTCCCGGGCTGTGGTGTGGCCCCCCTGGGCTGTGGTCGCCCTCCCGGGCTGCGGTGGTGGCACTCCCGGGCTGTGGTGTGGCCCTCCCGGGCTGTGGTCGTCCCCCCGGGCTGTGGTCGCCCCCCTAGGCTGTGGTGTGGCCCTCCCGGGCTGTGGTCACCCTCCCGGGCTGTGGTGTGGCCCTCCCGGGCTGTGGTCGCCCTCCCGGGCTGTGGTTGCCCCCCTGGGCTGTGGTGTGGCCCTCCCACGCTGTGGTTGCCCCCCTGGGCTGTGGTGTGGCCCTCCAGGGCTGTGGTGTGGCCCTCCCGGGCTGTGGTCGCCCTCCCGGGCTGTGGTTGCCCTCCCGGGCTGCTGTGGGTGCGGTGTGGTTTGTGGGCCAGCGCCCGGCCATCACGTGCGGGCAACGTCCCTTCTTGTCTTCTGCTCCCCGGACTTCATGCTCCACTTTCTCTCTCCTCCCCAGTAACGATGTAAAACATTGCTGTAATTTCAAGCAGAAACTTTATTGCCCTCATTAGCTCTATTTATTATATATTGTTTTGTAAATTGTTTTCCGTCTTTATGAGCGTGCATACTCTCCGTTTTATGAGACGCCCTTCCGAAACGTCATTTTTATAGAAGCACAATATTCCGTTTTATGAATATGGGTTTATGAATGAGTCAAATACAATACTTAGGTTGTTTCTAATTTCCATTATTATAAACAACACTGCAGTGAACATTCGTATAACTGTATCTTTGCATAATCCATTAGCAGATCTATCAATATTCCCTCAGAACAAAACTTCTTGAGCATAATATAACAAAAAAGGCTAATGCTTTGAGGCTTTGTAAGGCTTTCATTGCATATTTTCAAATCTCCCCCTGGAAAAAAAAAAAAGCTGGAAATCTCGGCCACACTATATGACTGTGTCACTTTTCCAAAAGCCATGCTATTATGGGGTTTAAAAGGAAGTGGAAGAAAAATAAGGACATTGTTGCTTACTGCTCGCCCTGACTGGCCAAATCCAGCCCCTCCCTCCCGTCCCTGACCCCTTCCGGCCATCACACAGCAGCCAAGGGGACGGGCCCTTCTGAGGCTTCTCCTCCCAGGAGCAGTTAACCACAGGCTCCTTCGGCGTCCCAGGCCCTGTGTGTGGCCCCCACCCCAGCCTGGCTCTCCTCTCCTCCTTCCCCCAGCATCCGGTGCCTTCTGTCCCGGCCTCATTGGCTGCTCCTCCACAGCCCAAACTCAGCCTCGGGTCTTTGGTCTCTCCCTACCTCCCCTGCCCTCCTCCCTCCCTCCCTTCATCCGCCCAAATGTGAGGTCTGCCTGGGGGTCTCCATGAGCACAGGTCTAGCCCAGAACACCACTCACAAGCCACCCGATATTTTGGTTCACTTTTTCTTTCTTAGCATCTTTCACCAACAAATTATTGTTGGATTTGTTTATTTCCATGTCTGCTGCCTGCCTGTCTCCCAGCCTGCATGAAACCCCGGCTCCGCGGAGCAGCGTGTGTCCGCCGGGCAACTGGAGCCATGCTGGGCTGGTCCAAGATTTGAAAATGGGCGAATGAATGAACAGGCCCTTTGCCCACTGTCCTGTTAAAGCTTTCTTTTGATGTTAAGGGCCTCTATCTATTTCAGTAATGGACCTTTGCTGGCTTCGTGTCAGAGTCATTTCTTGTCTGTTGTCATGTTATTTTAGTAATTTTTATTTTTTATTTATTTGTTATGCCAGAGTCAAATTCACCAGAAATAGTTGCTATGTTCTTCCTTGGACTTAATTCCTAACACGAAGTTACCACAACAGCTACACATCAGAAGTCGTATCTTTTTCTCTGATTCCTTTGTTTGTATGAAAATCATGACCCCTTCTCCTTAGAAATAGAGAGTGCAGGTGCGCATGGCCTTCTGTGGTTTATTTTATCTGATATTACTGCACCTGCTGCGTCTCTGGGTCTCTTCCATGCTCTCGCTGGAGCAAAGCAGGTTCTATCCACAACAGCCCTGGGGCCCCGGTCACACCTCCCTCCCGGCGAAGGTCCCGCAGCTTCTCCTGCCTCCAGCTCCCCCTCCTGTATCTGCAGGTGGCAGCCCCTCTTATCAGAGCAAAGGCATCCTGCCTCTCCCTGGCGCCAGCATCATTCTGGAGACCCAAAGCCACAGCTCCCTGGCTGCCCCAATAGAGCTCATTCCTCTTAATTTACAAATCAAAAGTCAACTGAAAACACAATAGCCAACTTGAAGCCCAGGAATCTGCCCACCCCTGATGAGGGGAGCTTCCCTGAGAGATCCTGTCCCTCCTCACCTCCCACCCTACCCACGCCAGAGATGCTGGCACCTGGCTGGGTGCTCAGGGCAGCAGCCAGCACCACCCAAGGGCCCGGGCCCCAGACAGCACACTGCGGGTCTCCCGCCGTGTGTGTCACTAACTGTGCTGATTCCTCACCTCTCACAAAGCAATGACCTACATAAGGAAATCTTAAGCCCACGTTAAATGAAGTCCTTCACAGACCAGCTGAGAGCAGACACGATTTGGAGTCCATATTTGGGAGTCAGGCCAAGGTTCTCACCTTGTGGGGCCTGGAAGACTTGCAGAGACCCAATGAAGGGGTGCACAGATACCTGGAAAGGGGGCTCAGTGTCTCGCCATCACGGGTTCCCATGCGGAATCAGGTCCAAAAACACCTGCCACGGAAGCTAGTGTGAAGGAAGCAGCTGTGTGCTGGGAAGCCGCCCTCCAGCAAACACCGCCTGTGCCGAATGGTACCTGACTCTCCGTGCAGGTGAGGGCACTGACGTTTAGAACTTGCCCAAACATGTGGACCTCACCAGGAGTTAACCCACGCCGAAGCTGTGACGCATTATCACTGATACAGGGTTATTCAAAATACAATGTCTATGGAAGTTGAAAAATCCATAAACATATTAAACTAAAACACCTTTTGTTAGAAGTAAAATATACATATATGATTTACCACCTAAAAATGTGAAACTTTTATGACCGTCAGTGATAATCAAATACTTCCATTTTCCACTCTGCGTAGTAATTTTGAGATTGTTATTACAAATTGTTTAAGTTTGGCCGGGCGCGGTGGCTCACGCCTGTAATCCCAGCACTTTGGGAGGCCGAGACAGGCAGATCACCTGAGGTCAGGAGTTCGAGACCAGCCTGGCCAACATGGTGAAACCCCGTCTCTACTAAAAATACAAAAAGTAGCCGGGTGTAGTGGCGTATGCCTGTAATCCCAGCTACTCAGGAGGCTGAGGCAGGAGAAACCCTTGAACCTGGGAGGCAGAGGTTGCAGTGAGTCGAAATCGTGCCACTCAGCCTGGGCGACAGAGGAAGACTCCGTCTCAAAGACAAATGTTTAGGTTCTATTGGTTGCATCACTATAACTTTTTGAATTTAGAAATTTCATTGCAAATTATAGGGTAGATGAACTCTAAAGAGGATTATTACAGTTTACATTACTGGAAAGAAATTGGCTCAAAATCCATCACCATGTATGAAAATGTTCTTGAAAAAATAAAAAGTGTGCAAATGTCCCTTGATTTTCAACAAATGCCACAGCCAGGTGTCACACTTTCAGGCCCTCATTATCGTGTCCTGGAAATGCCTCTGAGGTTCTAAAGCGGCTGATTCAGTAATTAAACCGAAGACGACGTTGCCTTATAGCCGACAGCTTGGCTTTGCTGTCACTAACTAGGATCGTCTCAGAAATCAGCTGATCTGCTGGCTAATGGCTGTCAGAAATGAAGGTCTGAGTTCAATTATTCTAAAACAGAAACAGACCTTTTTGGTGTGAATCCTTCAATATTTAATTGGGCTGTATCGGGCAACACTACGTAGAAGGTCAACTCAATTAGCCGCCGGGACACACACCTGACCCACCACCCACGGCGGAGCACCGCGTCTGCCTCCTCTCCTCCTACCTTCACGCACTTAAGCTTACATTTTTTTCCTCTCGGTCGGCTCATTTTTTATCTTAGTTTTGTTTTGAAGAAAACTTAGTATCATTGTGAAATTACAGGTTTCATGACCTGGTTATATTCCTTGTAATACCTTTTAAAATAAAATCATTAAATTCTTAAGAAACAACTGCCCCTGTGCCCCAAAACTACCCCTCCCATGCCACCCTGTGCCCTCTGCTTTGGAGTCTCCAAGACCGACCCTAGGAACAGAAATCCTGCCTTCAGCACGCGTCTGACCTCCGTTCCTACAGACTGTGTCATCCTTGGATTCGGCTACACCAGCAGCAGGATTTCTATCCAGGTGGCAAAGCTTTGGTCTCTCAAATAACTGCTTCTGCCTTGGTGTGGGTCCCCTCATGGGCTTCACCCCAAAGGCTGGGAGGACTCTGCTCTGCGACCTGCAGCAAGGCCCAGGTGCTCAGCCCTCCCCACGCACCTGCTAGCCCCGGAGACGTGGGGACACTCCCACAAGGCACTGGTGATGGGGAAGCAGCAATTCCAGGACAACCAGCCAGGTCTCTGGAGGGGTGTGTTTCACTCTGCGGTGTGCTGACGTGCACTCGCCTGTGTGTGAGATTTGGAAGGTTGGTGCTGAAGTTCATTTTCAGCTGACAGGAGGATTCTGTGCTGCTTTCCTCCCTGTCCTGCACTGAATGGACCATGTGCCCACAAGCCCTGCCCAGCCTCCGATGGAGCCATCTTGCCCTGGGCTCACGTCGCCCAGGACACAGGCTCAGGTGGCTTCTGACTCCTGTTCCCTTGGGGTGGTCCCGGGAGAGGCGATGCCAGGTCAGGGGCCACGTGGCCTCTTTGCTCGGAGCCCGTGGAGTCAGCCCACTGCAGGGTGGTGCCACAGGGCTCTGAGTTCACTAGGCCCCCACCACCCTGCACTCCCCACCCACCCATGGCTCACCGGGACCACTCCGAGGGAGAAAAGTGCCTCTCACCTCGGCAGTGGTGGCGAGGAGGACGTGTTCTGTATTTCAAACGAGCCTGGGAAGCCCGGTGTTACTCAGTTCAGCTTAAGCTTTTCCCACAGTTTCCCAACGGGCTTTGGTCTTTTTCCTTCTGAACGTAAGAGTCGCCCCCATAGCTGTGACACTGTCCCCGGCTGGCGTTCTGCTTTCTTCCCGCTGATCTTCCGACGGTAGCTGACAGGCCCTCAGTGCTGACGGAACAGTCGCCGGTTCGCCGGTCTGGCCTCGAGGCGTCCCGTTCTCCCTGCCCTCAGGCATCCAGGATGTTGGTCCTCCCGGTGTCCTGTAAGCTTAACGTTATGCCTTGTGCATTCAAGCCTGAATCCACATGAAATCCATTTTCACACATGGGATCAGGTAGGAATCCGTGTGTCCTTTCCTCCAGAGTTAGCCGGTGTCACCCTCAGCACCTACGGGGGATCCTCGTTGCCCCAGTGTATGAGTCGGTTTTCTCTAGACGAACGGGACTCACAGGACAGATGTATAAGAAGAGGAGCTTATTAAGTGTGAACTCACGAGGCCCCGCCATAGGCCATCTGCAGGCCGTGGAGCAGGGAGAGCCAGCTGGAGTCCCAAAACTGAAGAACTTGGAGTTCGATGTTTGGGGGCAGGAAGCATCCAGCACCGGAGAGAGACATAGGCTGGGAGGCGGGCCTGTCTCTCCTTTTCATGTTCCTTTACCTGCTTTGTGTCCCAGCTGCGCTGGCAAGTGATGAGATGGTGCCCACCCAGATTGAGGGTGGGTCCGCCTTTCCCAGCCCACGGATTCAGATGTTGATCTCCTTTGGCGACGCCCTCACGGACACACCCAGAGCAACACTCTGCGTCCTTCCACCCAATCACGTTGGCACCGGCACCAGCATGAACCATCACCGTTAACTCCGGTTGCCACCTGCAGGTCCTCATTTTTTAGGGTTAGCTCACTGTTTATGCCGTGATGATCATCCTCATCATCATGATTGTGATTTGGGGAACTCTTAATATCTGGTGAAGCAAGCGTTCCTTCTTGGTTCTTTTGCTTTCAAAGTCGGCTTTTGCATCCACCCTGGAGTCCCAGGTAAAGTGCGGGCACCAGGCCCCTGGGGGAGCCTGGCAGAACTGGGCTCAGGGCAGCACTGAGCTGGGAGGACTTCAGACACGCTGGTGCCCTGCACATGTTATGTTCACCCATACAGGGTCTTCCTTCGGCCCCAGAACTGAGTTTTTGAGTTTTCTACACACTTTATATTGAGATTTTAAATATGGCTTGTGTATCCTTTTTTTTTGAGACAAAGTCTCGCTCCTGGCCCCCAGGCTGGAGTGCAGTGCTGTGATCTCGGCTCACTGCAACGTCCACCTCCAGGATTCAAGAAATTCTTCTGCCTCAGCCTCCCAGGTAAGGGATTGCAGGTGCCTGCCACCACACCTGGCTAATTTTTGCATTTTTAGTGGAGACGGGGTTTCACCATGTTGGCCAGGCTGGTCTCGAACTCCTGACCTCAGGCGATCCTCCCACCTCAGCCTCCCAAAGTGCTGGGATTACAGGCGTGAGCCACTGCGCCCGGCCGTGCATCCTTTACGTAGACTTTATACACACTTTGTGCTCTTAATGGTGTCTTATTTCACATCATATTTGTCGGCAACAATCAGTAAGTAACTTACAATCCTCCCACTAACGTCAAATGTAAATATCTACTAACCTTGACTTTCTCTCATTGCCGAAGTTGGGAGGATTTTTCTCCTACTCTTTTGAGACAATGTGTCAAGCTCACGCGGATATGAACACAGGCTTTTTCATCAGATAAGTGCACCAGCGCCACCACAAGATCCAAGTCCCCGCCCCTCCAGCTCCCCGAGCTCCTGCAGATATTTGAGGCAGGTGCATCTGCCACCAGCCCAGCTGCTATGGAGACTTTCGTCCCCAGCATCCAGGTTCTTTCCAGAGGATGAAAGGGAAGTTGTGTGGGGTGATCGAGGCCACACAGAGGACACCATGTTCCGCAGCGGCTCAAACCGACAGGTACAAAAAGCTTTTACTCCCTGGAGACATGAGCAGCGATTCCCAGGAAACCATCTCTCCTGTAGCGAGGGGAAGGGGGGTGGTGCTGAGGAGCCCTGAGGGGTCTTCACAGAGCAACTCCTCTGAAGCAGCCAGGGTCCTGCCACCGACCCCCACCCCACATCAGCAAGTCCCCTGTGAGCGCACACCTGCTCTTGCACACCTTCCAGCACGATGACTCCGGCCCGGAGGCCTCAGGTCTGAAGAGCAGACCCTCAAAGAAGGAGGCCATCTCTGGGAAGCCTCAGGGAGGACCCTCTGTGGAGGGAATCTCCCCACTTAGAGTTCCCGAGGGCTGCGTGCTGCCGTTTCGGTACCACGCCCATCCTGCTTAGCATCACCCTGTGTGCCCGTGCCGATGGCCTGAACCACACCAGGAGCCACCGCCTGACGTCCCGGAGTCTACTTCCCTCCTGGACTTACTGGAGGGCCAGGCGTCTGACCCTTACAGCCTGTATGCCGCCTGGCACACGTTCAGGGTCATTGCTGGGAAGACACAGCCGACCACATTCCACCTGGCCTTGGACGTGGTCACAGGTGGGCAGGTCATATCTGCCTTCCTTGCTTGGAGCCAACCTCTCAGGATCTCTCCGAAGCTGTGGCAGGAGCTGGGATACAAGCTGAACCCAGAGTGTTCATGGAACCGACGGGGATGCCGGGGATCCGTGCCCCTCCAGCCCAGGTACCCCTGTGACCGGGACCTTTCTCAGTGGATGGAAGAGGAGCGAGGAGGAAGAGGACTCAGCATGAAGTGGGGACGCAGGTGCCTGGGAAGGCACTTGTGTCTCTTGGGAACATTGGTATAGAAATTAATTTTTTTTAATTCCACAGAACTCCTTGTCCTGGCAGTCCTGCACTTCTTTATTTATGGTTCTGACCAACATGGTGAAACTCTGTCTCTAATAAAAATACAAAATTAGCCAAGTGTGGTGGCCCACATCTGTAATCCCAGCTTCTTAGGAGGCTGAGGCAAGAGAATCCCTTGAACCTGGGAGGTGGAGGCTGCAGTGAGCTGGGATCGCGCCACAGCACTCCAGCCTGGTGACAACAGTAAAACTCCAGCTCAAAATAAATAAATAATAAATAAATAAATAACGGGTCCCTTATCCTCCAGGCTGCGTGGCCACGTCCATGCAATTTCACCTCTCCAGGATGGATCAGGACCCCCTTGTGAAGGGGCAGGTCCACGCTGACCCCGCAGAAATCGCCTCCCGCCTTGTCCAACCACAGCAAAAAGTCCCGGTCACACAGGCCTGCCGGGCTGGACACCTGCCCGGGGCAGGCCAGTGGGCCACACCATCCCTCGAGCTGGTTTCTAGGGCCCAGCCTCTCCAATAACATTTTAAATGGCTTCTAAATTGTTTCATTTGTTAAATACCCACTGTAAGAACAGAAAAGAGGATGATTCATTTTGGGAGGAGGGTTTCCTTTCCCCGTAAAAACTTTGCAGAAAAATGGTCCGTAATAACGGCAGACTTCTCAGGGGTCCAATGGAGGACAGGACAATCTGTTCAAGGCATCGATGAAATGATCTCCCAAATCACTCGGAGGGGCCAGAGTTGTAAGAGTTCATGAACAAGGTGTCTCCTTGGCTGGCGTCTGCGGTGGGAGCCCCGGAGGCCTGGGAGTGTGTAACACTGCCCCGTCCACGGGGCCCTAGGCTGCCGCAGGATGTGAGTTAAACAGCAACAATCCATCACTGCTTATGAGGTCGGCAAAAGGGGCTGCTTCGCCGCTGGCTGACCAGAGACACAATTCCTGCTGATGGGGAGGCAGACATCTGCTGTGTGCAGGGGGCGTCTGGGGGCCCCAGGTGTCCTTTCCGGGGGGGGTGGGCGAATGCAAATAGAGTGGCCAGCGCTAATTGCTGCTGTCAAGCCTTAGAAATCAGATTTATATCTGTGTGTCGTAAAGCCCTCATTAAGAGCTCGGGGGGAAAAGTCGGTGTTCTCCATCTCCTACCAAGATGAACGAGTCGAAGAGCAGATATTTTTATAACCACGCGATCTGACTTCAATTTTGAATTCAAAAACGTGACCAGGGCCCAGCTGGTACTGTACAGATTTAAAGAGGTGAGGAGCCACACGCCTGGCTAGCAGGCTGGGCAGAGATGCTCGGGCACCTTGCAGGACTGCTTCTCGTGGGTCTTTCTGTTCTGCAGAGGTAGGAGTTAAAAGTTACAATCAAAACATTTGTTGATACTGTAGTTTGAATTTCCCTGTATACTTACTTTTACTGGTTCCTTTTACGCCTCCATGCAGAATCTTCTTTTGTTTGTTTGTCTCCGAGACGGGGTCTCCCTCACTCTGCCACTCAGGTTGGAATGCAGTGCTGCCATCTTGGCCACTGCCACATTAATTTCAAGCCTCCCAGCTCCATTAATTCTCCCACCCCAGGTTCTTGAGTAGCGAGAACCACAAGCACGCACCACCACTCCCAGCTCATTTTGTGTATTTTTGGTAGAGACAGGGTTTCTCCATGTTGCCCAGGCTGGTCTCAAGCTCATGAGCTCGTGACGTGCCAGCTCAGCCCCCCAAGTGCGGGATTAGAGGCGTGAGCCACTGTGCCAGCCTCTCCATGCAGATTTGAGTTATTATCTAGTGTCCTTTTAGTTCAGCCTGAGGAAGTCCCTTAAAAAGTAGCCTGGTAATCATGAACTCCCTCAGTGTTTTTTTTCTTAGAATGGATTCATTTCTCCTTCTTTTTTTTTTTACGAAGTCTCACTCTGTCACAAGGCTGGAGTACAGTGGCACAATCTCGGCTCACTGCAACCTCTGCAACCCGGTTTCAAGCGATTCTCCTGCCTCAGCCTCCCGAGTAACTGGGGCTACAGGCGTACACCACCACGCCCGGCTAATTTTTTATATTTTAGCAGAGACGGGGTTTCACCATGTTGGCCAGGATGGTGTCAATCTCCTGACCTCATGATCCACCCGCCTCAGCCTCCCAAAGTGCTGGGATTACAGGCGTGAGACACTGTGCCTGGTTTTCTTCATTTTTAAAGGATACTTTTGCAGGTTATAGACCCATGGGTTGACAGTTTTATTATTTTCTTCTGGTCTCCATAGCTTCTGGTAGGAAACGAGTAGTCTTGCTGAGGATGCATTACACAGGAGTCATGTCTCTCTTGCTGTCTTCAAGATTCTGTCTTTGCCTCTGAATTTTGATAGTTTGAGTACCATGTGTCTATGTGGCTTGGAGTTTGTCCAACTTGGAGCTGTCTAAGCTTTTTGTTTCTAAAGATTAATGTTTTCTTCATCAAATTTGAAAGGTTTTCTTATTTTTAAATGATTTTTTTCTAATCATTTATATCTTTCTCTTCTCCTTTCTCTTATCATGCATGTGTGGGTGTATTTGCTGACATGCCACAGGTCTCTGAGCCTCTGTTCATTTTCTTATTCGTTTTTTCTCTCTTCTCAGATTGAATAATCTCAACTGTCTCAACTTCAAGTTGGTTGGGTCTTTCTTCTGCCTATTCCAATCTGCTGTTGGGTTCCTCTAGTGAATTTCCATTTCGAGTGTTGTATTTTTCAATTCCAGTGATTTATATTTTTATAGTTTCTGCATCTTTACTGATATTCCCTAGTTGGTGAGATGTGATTCTTATACTTTAGTTTTGAGATTTCCTTTTGTTGTTTACACATATTTAAAATTAGGTGATTTTAAGTCATTGTCCAATGTCTGGGCTTTCTCAGGGACAGTTTCAACTGATTGCTTCTCTTGTATGTACAACACCATCACTTTTTGTTGCTTCCTATGTCGCCGATATTTGTTGAAGCCCGAACATTTTAAGTCAGGTGATGTGGCAGCTCTGGAGATCAGATTCCGACCCTTTTCTGGGTGTGCTGCTCTTGGTTTTGTTTTTGCTTTTGCTGTCGTCATCAACATCATCATTGCTCACCACAACCAAAGCAAATTCCTTGAATTTATTTCCCTTTTATATAAATGTCCTCCTGGGTCTGCTCCTCTGGAGAAACTGGATGTGTCGGGATAATGAATTCTGCTGTGGTCACATCTCTCGCAGCTGTGTTGGGTCCAGGCAGGGATGGAGGTGGAAGTCTTGAACAAGCCAGAAGGGAGGTTCGTGGTTGAGCCTGAGCTTGGCTGCTTCCCATCATCACTGCAGCTCTGGTTCTCACTGGTCTCATCCTCAAGCAAGAGGCAAGCGTTTTCTAGCCCCTGACTTTGCCCCGTGGCCTACCGCTTCCCACCCAGGTCCCGGTGCCTGGAGCTGGGTTCCCCAGGAGACACAGAGACCCTGCCCAGCTGCTGGCTGACCCCCTGTGACCCCCTGTGACATCGACACCCATCAGGCTTGTCGATGATGAGTCAGCTGGTGTGCTCATTACAACAGGAGCTTCAATCTCAGCTTCTTAATAGCTTGATCTGACCAAATAATTGAAATCACACCCCACCAGCAGTGGCTGGTCTTCCAGAGGTGGGAACTGGGGAGGAAATGTCACCTTGCTTTTAATTTAGCAGATACTCTCCAGGAGGCTCTGCTGTGTTTAAACTAGGGACGTGGGGGGAAGGGGACAGGAGCCAGCCAGTGTCTGCCCCCAGAGGAGCGTGCAGGTCACTCGGGAGGGAAGAGGCAGGAACAGGAGGGAAGGCACGGGGCTGTGAGGAGATGCTCCTGGTGAGAGGGGAGGGCAGGCTGGACATCTCCTCTGTCGCAGGTCTTGCCCTATCTTCCCCCCAATCTGAAGATTCCACCTTTAAATGACAGAAAATTAGTCCCAAGACAAACATCAAGCAGGCACCAGATCAAAGCAGCAGCAAATCCATCTGGAGGAGCGCCTCTGCTCAGCAGTCGGTGGGGGGGGAGGGTCACTGAGAAAATCGAGTCCCCGTGGGCCCCGCTGCCCAGAGCCAAAGGGAGGCATTCTGCAGCATGAAGGATGTGTGCGTTCACGGGAAAATCAAATGGGAGCCCTGGGCAGAACAGAACAGAGCACTATGTTTGAAGATGATCACAGGGCACTCCTGCTTCTAGAAGACTCCATGTGTCCGTGTATCCCCCGGCTGGAAGTACCCAAGTCGGCATCATGATAGAACTGCAAATTAAAACGAGTGAGCCCCCATTACACGCCTGTCAACCACCCCAAATCCAAAAAGCCGACCCTAAATGCTGCAGACGAAGGGCTGGAAACCCCATTTCTTTGCTGGTAGGAGTGCCGAATGGCGCTGCAGCTTTGGAAGACAGTTTACAAAACCAAACAGACTCTTTTAACATCAGATCCAGCAATCACACTCCTCAGAATTTGCCCAAAGGGGTTAAAAAGTTATGCCCACATGAAAACCCATACAGGCATGTTTATAGCAGCTTTATTCATAATCGCCAAAACCTGGAAGCAACCAAGATGCCCCTCAGCAGGAGGGTGACATGGGCCGGTGCCTTCAGACAAGGGCGCACGCATCATTCAGTGCTGGAAACCTGTGCCATCAAGCCCTGCAAAGGCACAGAGGGAGCTTAAATACGTATTACTGAGTGCAAGAGGCCAGTCTACGAAGGCTCCATACTGTACGATTCCAACCATGTGACATTCTGGAAAACACAAAACGATGGTGATAATACAAAGATCAGGGATTTCCAGGAAGGAGGTGGAGGAAGGGATGATTTTTAGGGCTGGAGAAGCTGTGTGATAGTCTGATGGGGAATGCCTGTCATCACAGCTCTGTCCAAGCCACGGAACGAATGCACGTCGCCGCTGTGGGCACTAACAACGCTCAGTGTCATCAGCTCAGGGATCCTGTCAAATGCACACACTGTGGGAGCAGCCGTACAGGGAGCCCGGATGGGCAGGGGCATGCGGAAACTCTGTACCTTCCACTCAACTTTGCATGAACCAACAATGGCTCTAAAAAATAAAGTCTATTTTACTAAATGTGTTGGATGCTCCGTGCTGCAAAGAAAAATCAGCGCTGAAACAAAGGATCTTTCAGGATCGCAATTTTTACTTCCTGGACTGCAGGAAGGGTGCCCTCACTAGCCATCGTGCCACGAGAGTCCAGTGAACAAAGGGAATACACACAAATGTATCCCTTATGCATTTGGGGTCGTCCTTACTGCTGTGTCTGATCTCCGTTGGCTGGAGCCAGACCTCACAATCTAAACTAAAACCCGATTGGCTAACAACTTAAAACTTTCAAGTTGTTAACAACCAATTAACAACAGCCAATCCGAACTAAAGCCGGATTGGCTAACAGCTTAACACTTTTCTAAACAGGTAAAAGCAGCGGAGAGCTGGGACCTGCCTGTGAGCACGTCCAGCACAGATATCTTGGTCAAAGCACAAGGACACAGAATGGACTACGTGCCTGTAAGCATGGCGTGTCTAACAGCTACAGAGGATGGGGCTCAGCAAAGTTATTAGCACACTTAGGGTTTATTTTTTAACAAGAAAGGTAACTTTAAAAAGGAACTTTTCTAGTTCCCACCAAGTGGAAGAGGGAAGCAGACCAGGAGGTCAGAGTGCTGTGATGTGGAGGAACTGGACCCACCATTCTGGGACTCAGGAAGCTTTCAGAGCTCAGAGGGTGTTGTGGGAAAGGCACGAGGTGGGGGCACCTGCAGAGTGTCCAGGAAAAGACCCGGCCCGGCCACACGACCTCAGCCAGGGAGACCCACGCAGGACTCCTGACCACAGAACTGCCAGAGAACGCATTTGTGTTGCTTTCAGTCGCCGTGTTGGGGGTGCGTTCAGGCGGCAGCCGTAGGCTCTTAGGCGATTTTACATCGATGCCTGCCTCAACCCTGCCGTTCTGAACACTAATGTTTCTTTCATTTCACAGGGTGTCTTATGAGTCATTCCTTACCTCATTCTTTTTCCAGGTTGCATAGAATCGCCTTAGGTAATTTATATACCCGCTTCTTATACGTGGACAGCTAAGCATTTTGCAAGGGTTTTTGCTTTTGTGTTTGTTTGTTTGCTTTTATGGTAAACGATCTGAGCTAACGTTGGGTGACCCAGTGGCTATTTCCTCTCCCTCATCTTCTGTCTCAGGCTGGAGGGCTGGCTCTGGAGCTGTCCTTGGTTACAGTAGGAGCTCGGGGCAGACGGACTTCCCCACCTGTAACACGTAG
Organism: Sapajus apella; assembly: GCF_009761245.1. Classification (NCBI taxonomy): domain Eukaryota; kingdom Metazoa; phylum Chordata; class Mammalia; order Primates; family Cebidae; genus Sapajus; species Sapajus apella. The sequence goes on from NW_022437096.1 coordinate 1,191,067, forward strand.
ACGCTGCTGATTCCGGAAGATTCCATCAGGACACTGCAGATATCAGGGCCTCATGCTTGGGACCCTGTTAATCACCTCGTTAAATGTGGATCCCGGGTCTCTCCAGCCCTCAGGGGCAGGCAGATCTGGCTAAAGCCACGGGCTGACGAGGTGCCTCCCAGTGCCAGGCTCACGCTGCCAAACTCAGGCGGTGTGACCTCTGCCCTTCATGGGCTCCTCCGAAATCTGACCGGACGCACGGAACCAGAGATTGAGGCATGGCGTCCGCAGAAGCAGCAATTCAACTGGGGAAGAAAAACATGTTTTCTCTCTGTCTGCCAATTTGGAAAGTGGAGAAAGTTGATTTCAAGGGGGCCTTTGGGAAATAAGGGGAAACAGGCTTTGGAATAACTGTGGGGAGAGCGGTGAGGGAGTTCTCAGCAGGAAAGAGAGACGTGGGGAGGCGGGGCGTAGATTCAGACAGCACAGGGATGGTCTGGGTTTGGGAGGGGATACAGACCCTATCAGGGAGCCTGGTAATGCCATGTGCATGCCTCCCTTCTCTCGGGAGGGGATGCACACCGTATTCCAGAGCCCTGTCATGCTGCCCGCACGCCTTCAGTCTCTCTGCAAGAGCAGGTGGGCCCTGGAGGGCTGGGGCACATGAGTTTCCGACCCAGTGGTCCTCAGACTTCCCTGTCCATCAGAACTCCCTGCAGGCTGGAGCACAGGTCACTGGGCCTATCCACCATCTCTGAGTCGCTGGGTCGAGGGAAGGTGGGAGCATCTGTATCTCATACAAGCACTCAGTGCTGTGGGTGTGTTGGCTCTGAGAATACGGATGGGCTCGTCCACCTGGCTCTGAAGAGGACTGTTCTGTCTGAGAAGCGGCTCTTGTGGGTCACTTTGAACAGAGGGTGTCTAGGCATAAATTGGCAAAGCATGAGGACTCCCCCGCAGACACCGGGCCCTGACCCTAGCACTTGGGCAGTCCCTCAGTGTCCCCATCTGAACACATGGTGCAGCTGGAAGTTGGGTCACAGGCTCAGGAGCGCCAAGCTGAGGCACCATCGTCTTACGGCAGCTTCCCTTCGACTCCAGCCTCCGAGAGACTCAGTGAAGGAAAGGTCCTCTTTATTCATTCCTGGTCTCGCTCCCAGGGACCGGGCCAAGCTTCCGGAGCCTTTGAAAGCAACAAGGCACGAGGGAGGTGCTGTGGCCACCCTGCCTGCTGTCCACATGCGTGTTTTCCTTATAGAGGGGGCAAATGGGAAAATCAGGGTCTCGGGACCCCAAACTCACTGTGCGGAAGGGAAAGGTAAGCTTGGGAACTAAGTCGTGGAAAACAACCTGCCTTCCTTTTGTTCCCAGACGGCTGTCACCTGGCAGGTTTCCTTGGGCTTATGTGCAAACATTCACGGAGCACTTACCAAAGCCTCAGAAGGGCGTAGCCGCTCCCCTCACTGCCTGCCTACCCCACACCTCTTTTTTCCTTTTCTCCTTTCCCTTCTGCTCACTTTTTCCCCGTTAAATATTGATATTCCAGCCTGGCACTGTGGCTCACGCCTGTAATTCCAGCACTTTGGGAGGCCAAGGTGGGTGGATCACCTGAGGTCAGGAGTTTGAGACCATCCTGGCCAACATGGTGAAACCCCGTCTCTACTAAAAATACAAAAAATTAGCCGGATGTGGTGGTGTGCGCCTGTAGTCCCAGCTACTTGGGAGGCTGAGGCAGGAGAATCACTTGAACCTGGGACGCGGTGGTTGCAGTGAGCCGCGATCACATCATGGCATTCCAGCCTGGGCGACAAGAGCAAAACTCCATCTCAAACAAACACACAAAAAAATTGAAGTTCCCAAAACCCTGTCTGGAAAAGCACAGCCACAGATCCTGAGGTAACCTGTGCTTCCTTTTCCTGGGCATGTCTTTGACCCTGGCAAAAATAAACCTGTAGATTGTCACTTTTTGGTTGCCAGGGGTTGTGTGTGAGTACACGTACATGCATGTGTGTGCATGGGGGACATGTGTTTGTATGTGTGTGTGTCAGGGAGCTGTTCTCAAGCATTTTATTGAAGAATTCTGATTGCTTAGAAACCGAAGGACCCCTGCTGCCATGTGTTTTAACAATCAGCTCCTTCTTTAAAGAACTGAATGTTGTCAGAAGTAAGCCAAGGTAGGCAGTGGGGGCCGACAGAGAAGCACAGCTCTTAGTACAGCCCGGAAATTACCGCCCTGGATTTACCGCAAAAAAATAACCCTGGTTGTGTGATTTTCACCATAGTACACCAGGTTGCAAAATATCCTTCTTATAAAGACAAAATCAGATCCGCTTTAGCACATTTTGATCACAGTCCGTTTTCTTTTAGCTTTGGAGGGTCCCCCGTTTCTTCAAACAGAAATCCCAGATGTTTTTGGCAGATTTCCATCGGTTTTATTTTCTTATAAAACGGCACTCAGCTCCCTACAGCTCTAGAGTGGTTTCGTGCACAATGCCAGCATGCGTAGGAATAGGGGGCTGAGGTGGAGCCCCCTGGGTGCCTGGCGCTCTGAGGGTCCCTCTGCACCAACTTTGTGCTTCCTGATAATGGCTTCATTATCACAGAGGTGAGCGCACGTCACATGCAAAACGCTACGAAAAATTATTCTGATGTGCCAATTACAATTTCCCTATTCAAATCTGAGGCATCCAGTAGAAGACATGGATGAACCTGGAAACCATCATTCTCAGCAAACTGACAGAAGAGCAGAAGATCAAACACCGCATGTTCTCACTCATAGGCGGGTGTTGAACAATGAGAACACATGGACACAGGGAGGGGAGCACTACACACTGGGGTCAGTTGGGGGGAAATAGGGGAGGCACGGTGGGGGGTGGGGAGCTGGGGAAAGATAGCATGGGGAGAAATGCCAGATGTAGGTGATGGGGAGGAAGGCAGCAAATCACACTGCCACGTGTGTTCCTATGCAACAATTTTACATGTTCTTCACATGTACCCCAAAAACTAAAATGCAATAAAATAAATAAATGAGGAAAAAAAAAATTCTTCCCAAATCCCAAATGATTAGTTTATTCATTTTGCCATCGCTTACCTGTTACTTAAATTCAAAAGCAGTCATGTTAGAGTTGTTGTTCACGGGGCAGGGGTAACAGTTCTGAAGCCATTTTCATCTGCTGCTGAGTCAGAGCAAATGAATATGACGGGTGGTGGAGGGGGGAGCTGGCTTCCTTGTGGTTGGAGTGGAAGTTAAAGATCAATAGCAGTGTGAGGCCAAATGATCCATGAGGTCATGGATGAGGGCTGGAGACAGCAGCACAAACTCACATTGGGCTTAAGAGAGATCCATACAGTTACATGCAGAGCTATGCACAGACACGTGTGTATACACAGTATGTACGCACGTATTTCCACACTCTGTCCTGAGGACACCAAACACATCAGCGCCCCCGTGGCCGTGAGCACACCTAGCACCCAGGCCTTGATTTCTAATACCATTCCCTGGAGGACTCCGGGTTCCTTGGGAAAACAGCAGATTCAAAATCTGGGGCAGGAAATCCAGAAGGATGAGCCAGGAGCACCACACATGCCAAAAACTAAGGAGGTCTCAAGAAGTAAAATGATTGAGGGACTTGGAGGCCACTGAAAAGCAGCCAGGGACCAAAGCTGGAGGAATCAGGACCAAAAAGAGTAATAACACTGTGGTGTTAGAATGGCCCTGCGCTCGGCTAACGATTGGATGGCGATTTCTTAAATACCCAGAATCTATCCGTCTCCCAGTGTTTCCAAGGGCATTTCCCTGCCCCTCAACATGGGCTCCACTTAGTGACTTTCTTTCAAAGGGCAGAGTATAAATAAGGGCCAAGAAAGAGACCCTTTGCCACGGAGGAGCTCCACAAACCGTTTGACCAGGCGGCCAACATCAAGGCCAACAGCGAGGAGCCATCTTGCACCCTCGAAAGGACGCGATGGAAAGCGCCTTTCACCTCCCGATAACCCACAACCCCCATCTAGTCATGAGAGAAGCAGGTAAAGCACAGTGGAGGGCATTCTGCAGAACACCTGAGCAGTCCTTCTCAAAACTGTCAAGGTTGCCAAAACCCAGGAACGTCTGAGAAACGGTTACGGCCTCAGAGGAGCCTCAGGAGACGTGACGACTCAATGTCACGTGGGATCCTGGACGGAAAAGGAACTGCGGTGAAGACTACATTAACTGTGGACTGTGGGTGATAATCACACCTCACCATCGGTCTATGGATTATAACAACTGTACCGTCGTAAAAGAAGATGGTAATGGCAGAGACTCAATGTATTTTTGCAACTTTTCTGCAAAACCAAACTATTTTAAGATTAAAAGTTTATTTGAAAAAAAATGAACAGCTAGTAAGGCCCCCCACGTCTTGTACTGGCCCCAATCACTGCTGGGCAGCCTTCAGTCCCGACTTTCTGCCACTCAGGGTGCCGGATGGCGAGCAGGTGGCTGCGCTGCCCTCTCCTGCCTGAGCGTCAGGCTGTGTGGAAGGGCATGAAGCTCCAGGTGACCCTCCCCATGGATCACACCTGCCGTCCTGGGCGGTGGCACCCAAGCAAACTATTTTTCTTCAAGTCAAATCCGTTTCTCTGATCAAATTGTTGCTGCTTCTCACTCCCCAAAGGGCCCGGCAAAGCGACCTATTTTCAAACAAAGCTGAGCTGATTGCACACTGCAGTGAAGACGGTGCCGGCGGAGCAGCCTCCTAACATCTCAGCAAAGGAGGGGGTTTGTAAAGGCTGGGGGCCGCCCCAGCAGTGCCTTTCAGAGTGCGTGTGTCTGCTAGGGAGGGGTAACGAGGATGGGTCACAGTTCGCACGATAATAACAGGACTTGTGGACACTAAGTGGGAGGCTTTCTGGTGAGCGATGAGTGACAAGGCCAATGAGAGATCCGACTGACTCTCCTCAGATGGGGCCGCTTGCTCTGATGAGGGCCAGCTGAGTAGCCTATTGCTGAGATAAATGGATTTTCAGCCAGTCCCTGAAATGAAGAATAAAGTCATTTGTAACTCCATCTTCCTGGGCAAGCTCTCCTTGGAACGGTGACGTCGCACTCACTAGCTGGGAGGTGGGCGGCTGCGGCCAGGCTCAGCTCTCACTACGAGGGGCGGGCGGTCTCTCTCCTGCGTCCGCCGGCCGAGACCAGTTGGTATTAAGTAGGGCTGCTTTTCTCTGGCTGATGATGAGGATTCTGCTTCCAGGCAGAGGTCTGTTGTCCCTTGGGTTTTAGGTTGTTTATTTCTGAAATCCTGCTTGGACTTGGACACGCAGGTGTCCTGCTGTTAGTTTCCATCCTCCTCATTCACGCGCTGATACTATCTGAGGCAGAGGAGCTCAGGGCCTCTTCTCTGTGGTGCCTGCCTGCCTCAGAGCTTAGCTGGTCCCCGGCCCCCTGGGGAAGTGCGTCTCTGGGGAGCCCCAGAATTCCAGCTCCAACCCCCAGGGCCTCGGAGTGCACCAGGGAGCCAGGAGCAGTGCCGGGGAGCAGGAGGGAGATCGCGTCCAGGAGAACCTCAGACTCCTCTCCTCCATCTGCCTTTTGAGGGATGTTCTCCACTCTCTCTTTAATTTTCATTACAGGCTTATTTTTCCTTTCTTACTCTACCCTTACCAGAAATCCCTGAGGCGTGGCTGGCTTCCTTCTCCCGGGATGAGGATGAGGAGATACAGGAAGCAAACACTAAAACAGAAGGAGTTGCCCAGCCCAGAAGCAAAGGACTGCCTTTGAGCAAGCCCACTCCTCTCCTGGGTGAGAGCCGTCCCCTCCCGAACTGCCCTGAATCTGTTTGTTCATTTGGCACAGCTGGACTGGGGGACTTTGGCATTGCCTGGTTTGGGCTGCCGGGGTGGGGGACGGGTAGCAGAGGGTGCAGGGACAGGACCAGAGGACGAGGGCTGCCGGACGTCCTGGAGGGATCAATGCCTTCAGATGCTGCGGCCGCACTCCAGCAGCTCCCCCACTATGCTTTGGCTTCGATTATCCCCCTCCACTGCCTCTGAAACTTCCACAGCTGGCCTGTGCAGGGGAGAGGGCAAAGCTGCTCAGTTTCCACTGGAATCTTCACGTGCCTCTCAAGGCCCTTCCCTCCTGTGTGAGGCTGGGGCTGCCTGAACAAAATGGCATGCACTGGGTGCCTACAGCAACTGAAATTTATTCTCACAGTTCTGGGGGCCAGAGGCTAAGCTCCTCTGTAAAGCCTTGTTTCCCCCAAGGCTCTAGGGGTGGATCCTTCCTGCCTCCCCCAGCTTCTGGGGGCTGCCGGCGCCCCAGCCTGTGGCTGCCTGGCTCAGGTCCCTGCCTCCACCCTCTCATGCCCTTCCTCCTGGTCCTTGTGTCTTCTCCACTGTGTGTCTGTAATGAGGACACTTGTCATTGGATTTCGGACCCACCTGGATAATGCGGGATGATCTCATCTCAAGATTCTGACCTTAATTTATCCACAAACACCGTTTCCAAAAAGGCCACCTTCTGTGGTTCCAGGAGTTAGGATGTGGCCATCTCATTTGGTCAGTGCCGTCAAGCCTGCTGCACCTCCTCTGGGCCCAGCGTGGCCAGGAAGGACCGCCTTTGATGTCACTGCTGCCCTCGGCCTCCTGGGGGGTCTTGCTCAGAAATGGCATCCATGGGCCCATCTCCACACCCTCAGGTGCATGCAGCGGCTTTACTCAGCCCAGGCGCTTACCTGGCTAGGGTGTCTGTGGCCCAGGCTTGCACACCCAATAGACAGATGGTCCCCGAGCTCCTGGAGATATCCCCGTACCTTTCTGCATCACCTGGTCTCAGCCCTGCCCTTTGAGTACCCCTTCCTCTCCTGCAGAGAGAACGGGGCACAAAGTCACCCCGGAAAAGAGGCTACAGGCCACGGAAGAGGCTCCGGGCCTTCCCAGGTCACGTGGCCCTGCTAGCTCGGGCAGCGCCTGGTGGCTGGAGTGAACAACAGAGGCAGAGCTCGATGCCCACCTCTGCTCCTGGGCGCTCGCTCACTGTGCAAGGCCTGCCCCGGGTCCTGGACTCACACACTGCGGATTCGTCTCCCCTGGCTTCAAGTTAACCCCCAAGAAGATGGCCATGGTGGGCCCCATCAATTCCTCTTGAAAAGCTTCTGCTCCTCTCAGCAACCTTGTCCTCACAGTCTCACGCATTAAACTGGTTCCCGCTTCCTGCGCGGAAAGACGGTGGAATAACGTGTTAGTGCAATAACACCCACGTGAACAGCCACGCTGACCGCTACTCCCACTCTGCGGGCCATTGGCCATCGTGGCAGCCGTGGCCATTTCTGCCACTTCCCTGGTAGAGGGATTGCCAAGGGCAGCTTCTGTGTCAGACGTCTGGAATGGGGGATACCTGGAAAGAAAACCCACCGTGTTACAGCACCAGGAGGGGCAGAAATCCAGTGTAATCTTCATGTCATGGAGACTGAATTTAAAACTGTTGATGAAAGGCAGTCCTGGCGAGTGGTCTCTAACACAGAGGGCACCCAGGGGGGAAAGCCTGTGTGCTAAGAGGCTTTTCCTGCCTGCAAGAGAGTGCGTGAGAAGCCGTCAAAGGTCACCCATTCGAAGGCATATCTGAATGCACGGGCAGCTGAGAAACGCACACCAGGGGAAGCCCAGTACAGAACGCCTGGACGCAGAGAGCCGCAGACCGACGAGCCGATAGCTAGAGACAAACACCCAGGAGAGGCCGGCCCCTGGGGGCTCGTGAGTTTGCGGCGAATCCAGAGTCGATGCAAGACGCTCCACCCCATGTCCTGTCCTCCGCATCAAGCCTGTTCTACAGAAGGGGGGGCTTCTGTGTGCTGTTTCACAGGCAAAGGTGTCACCCTCTCCCTGAGAATCTCCCTCCCTGCCTTGGCAGGTTATGGACACGAGTAGCTTCTTGGTGCTTTACTTTATTTCTGAGATTTTCAGGAAAGAAAGTCCCAAATGTGGATCTTGGCCTTTCTCCATCCTGGTTCTAGAGTGTTTAAAGTAACTGCTGGCTAGTGGGGAAACACTAGAAAAGAATGCGTGACAAAGTTAGACATTCATTCGTAATTAAAACTCTAATTTAAAAAGGCATATAAGGAATTTACCTCAACGCAATAAGAACCATACAAGAAGTGCCCACAGCTAACATCAGTCAGCGTGCAACAGCTGAAGGGGTTACTGTAAGGTGGCACTAGGCAAGGGCGCTTTCACCCACCGCTTCTTTTTAACATAACACTGCAAGTCCTCGCCAGAGCAATTAGGCAAGAAAAAGAAATAAAAGGCACCCACATTGAAGAGGAGAGTAAAATTATCTCTGTTTGAAGATGACATAATCCTGTATGTAAAAAAACCCTAAAGACTCCATAAAAAATAAGCCATTGAACTAATGAACAAATTTAGTAAAGTAATAGGGTACAAAATCAATGTACAAAGATTAGTCACATTGCTATAGACAAATAAGGAACGCTACGAAATGGAAATTAAGAAAACAATCCCATTCACAAGAGCCACAAAAGGAAGAAAATAGAAGTAAGCTTGCCAAAGAAACGTAAGACTTGTACGCTAAAACTATAAAACATTGATAAAGGAAATTAAAGAAAGCACAGATAAATGAGGAAGGACATCCTGTGTTTATTGATTGAAAGAATTAATATTGTTAAAATGTCCATACTACTCAAAGTTTATTATAGAGTCAATACAATTCCTATAAAATTCCCAATGATATTCCTCACAGAACTAGAAAAAAAAACCCTAAAATTCATATGGAAGGATCCTGAATAATCAAACCAATCTTGAGTAAGAAGAACAAAACTGGACGCACCCCAACTTCCTGATTTTAAATTATATTGCAAAGCTATAGTAAACAAAACAATATGGTACTACCATGAACGCAGTTGTATAGACCAATCAAAGAGAGTAGAGTCCAGAAATAAACTTACACATACATGGTCAACTAATTGCCCACAAGGGCACAGGAATACACAATGAAGAAAAGGTAGTCTCTTCAATAAATGGTGCTGGGAAAAGTAGATATTCACATGCAAAGAATGAAATTCTACCCTATCTCACAGTATATGCAAAAATCAGCTCACAAGGAATTAAAGGCTGACACAGACCCAAAACTATAAAACTACCAGGAGGAAACAGAATCAGCTTTTTGACATTGTGGGGAAAATTATTTTTTGCACACGACACCAAGATTACAGCCAACAAATACAAAAAATAGGCCCGTGGGAGTGGGATTGCCTCAAACTACAAAACCTTCTGCACAGCAAAGGGAGCCCTCAGCAGAATGCAAAGGCAGCCTATGGAGGAAATACCTTCTCTTGATGAGAAATATTTACAAACATAGATCTGATTAAGGATTAAGATGGAAATACATGAGGAACGCATGACAGCAGAAATTCAGCGACCCGCCCACCATCAGTGCCCCTGGGGACCGAGGCATTCCGCCCATCGAGGTGCGCCGTATTTACGGCAGCCAGTGTGTTGGACGTTTTGTGTCCATTCCACAGAGGCCCGGAGGAGAGTGAGTTACCCAGGGTCACCTCTTAGAGGAAGGGCCCGAGGGGCCTCAGCTTCCCGACTTGGGAGCGCCTGGTCTTCCTCACAACGTCTCACATGCCACTGAGAAAACGCCAGCTTTGTTCAGGGTCTGTCTGGGTTTTCACTAATGTCCTTCTATTCCAGGTCCCAATCCCGGGCCAGATACTGCCTTCGTCTTCCTGTTTCCTTAGTTTCTCCCAGTCTGAGCTAGTCTGTGAGTCCTTCCCTGCTATGCTGTTCACAGGGCCTGCCTGGCCAGCTATCCTGCAGAACATCCCCAGTCTGGGTTTCTCAGATGTTTTTCTTGTGAAGACAAGGGTGGTGGGTTTGGGGAAGGAGCATGGCACAGCAAGGGTATCAGATGGACCCAGTGTGTTAATTAAGGTGCCGTCTGCCAAGTTTCCATTTCTCCCCTGCCTTCCAGGTCACCCCGTGATCCCCCCGGCTAACCGTGCCACGCACAGCAAGTCCCAGCCTGCTGGGAACATGGGGGCTTTCGCTCACACGAAGCGAAAAGGAGGGCTGCAGGCTGCAGAAATCCGCCTGCATCGTCTGGACGCAGACACACTGGAGGAGGCCTCGTGCGGGAGAAAGCCTCCCTCCCTCCAGGCGCCGCTGCCTCACGCAGGGTCTCCACCAGGAAGGCACCTGTGATTTCTTCCTCTCTCCTCACACAACTCATCAATCATTGATAAAAACATGCTCTCCTTCCGTGGATGTCTGTGGGTGCGATGCTGTGCCTCGTTTCTGTCTTGCTTTCCATCAGCCCCACTTCCAGCGGGCAAGGGAGCTGGAGCCAAGGCTCCCCACCATGGTGACCCCAACGCTGGAAGTCCCTGTGGGTGTGGGGGTGACGGCGTGGGACCACCTGAGCATCCTCACTGGTTACTCTGTGGTTTCCTATCCATAAAGTTCTTGGATCCAACCCCCAAGCTATGAGACCCAGAATGGCTGTGTGGGGCTCCTTCTGGAGACAGGAAAACAGCCTCTGTGAATGAGGTCTGAACATGTGGGCAGTGTACTCCACGTGAGTTGTTCTCAGCCACGGTGATGTTTTCCAAATAAAAGACCTTGGAGCGTCAATGTCGTCTGGCAAGCGTGGCTGAATCAATGTGCAGGGGCTGGTTTGCCTGCGCTCCAGGCAGGGGAGAGTCACTCGCCCTTCCCCACGTCCACTTAGTTCCCGGCTCCCTTTGGGACACTCTTGCCTATGCTGCGGGAAGCACACAGGAAGCAGCACCAGTCTTTGGGGCTGCGATGAAGCCAGAGCTCCAGGCTCAAGCCCTCTTGCCCCAAAGTGAAACTTGGAGCTGTGGACCCTGGGAGTGCATGGGAGGAAGGCCTTGGTGCAGACAGAGGTGAGAGGTGGGGAGCTGGCCCTGGGGGTGGGGTTGGAGGGCAGAAACTCCAGGTCCCAAAGAACCAGAAAGAAGCCCAGGATGTGAGCAAGGGCGGAACAGAGGAGCTGGCTCCCTGAGAGTTGGGCCTGAGCATATCCAAGAACAGATGGTCGGGGTCTCATGGCATGGGCCGGCCAGCCCAGGTGGAAGGGCCTCTGCAGCATCAGCATTCTAAAATTTCTGAGCATGGTCTCTGCCGTTGTTGAGTGAATCCAATCACATGACAAACATTCACACTCTCCAGGTGCCAGCTCCGGGGTCCTGGAACCCTTGATGGGTCACTGGACATTTGTGAGCCTGAGCTCTCACCAATCCAGTGGGCACAAGTCAGCTCGGAGCTATGTCTGCAAATTCACCTGCAGGCACCTGCAATGCACTCGGGCTGCGCCTGGCAGGGAACAAACACTCTGGAAATGGCCCTCAGGCCCGCTGCCACCACCTTGCCCAGGTCTAGGGCTGTGGAGTCAGGTGGGCACTATCCTCTGCCAGGTTCCCTCCCTGAATGACGTCAGCAACCCCCAGCACGCTCCTCTCCCGATCCCCACTGATCTGCACCCCTCCCCATGTCTCCAGCCGGCATCCCCCACGGGATCCGACTCGGGTGCCCCCACCTCCTGCCATCTCTCCCTAGATGCCCAGGCAACAGCTCACAGCACTGCATAGCAGCCAGTGCTCTCCAGAGAAACAGCCAATAGGAAGCACAGATGATGTGATTTAGGTCTATAAGCATTTCTATTAGAAGAAATTGGCTCCTGAAATTCCGGAGGCAGAGAAGCCCCCGGATCCACAATAGGCAAGCTGCAAACCAGGGAGGACTGACGGGATGGTTAAGCCGGAGTCTAAGCTAGAGGCAGAAGAAGGCTGTGCTGAACAGGAATGGTGACTGCCTGGCACAGAGGGCACCACGGGGCAGCTGTGCCCGGAATGTCAGGGGGACGGGCAGGAGGTGTCCTGGCACCCAGCCAGCTGGGCTAAGGGGCAAGGCAGCGAGGACATTCCAGACAGAAGCAAGGATGGAGGACAGGCCACAAGACACAGCCTCACAGACACACAGGGAGCGTCTGGCGGTTGCTGCCCCTGGTCTGCAAGAAGCCGAGGCGGAGAGGGGAGGTGGGGGAGCAGGCGGGCTGTGCTGGGAGGCCCTTGGCTGCCCGGCCAAGGGGTGTGCATCGTGTCTGTGGGTGCGGGAGTGACCTCAGCAGGACGACAGGACCTCAGCTCAGCCCGGGCAGGCTCTTCTGCATTGCTGCCCGTCCTTGCCCTAAGATGGAGCAGCTGACCAAGGCGTCCTGGCCGGACTGTCCTGGGAAGGGCCCTGGACAGCAGAGCAGCTGTGGTGCCCGGAGCCTCTGTCCTCCCGGGCACTCTCCTGGCAGCCGCAGCTCCACAGCCCAGGCCACGTGGGACTCCAAGAAGGCCACATGCCCAGAGCTCTGGTGGTTCTTCTGCACCGAGAGGGCAGGGCCCCCGTGGTGGAACAGAGTCCCTTAAACACACTCTCTCTGGGCTTTTACAAGGAATTTCAGTGCTTCCTTAATAGCTCCACTGCCTTTATGAATTTTTCAGGTATTTCATTAATTGATTAATTATAAAACACAAGTGTAGGGTCTCCCCCAGCACATGCTGGGGACCCCGTAAGGCAATGAGATGGACGCAGATAAGGGTGTGCTGACTCCAGGTGTCACTCAGGTGATGGGAGGGGAGGGGTCTGTGACAGTCAGCAGGACAGGCAGGAGGGGCTGGGGCCAGCAGGTGCAGCCTGCCCTGCCGGATGGAGGGCCAGACTCTCCTGGTCCCAGCCGGGCCCTGTCCTCTCCTCAGCCTGCTGGGTCTTGCTTGAAGCTCATTAAATTTTGAAGCCTCCTGGTCCACCTAGATCCTTGCCTCTTCTATTTTTAATGTCTTCAGCTCATCAGACCCTCGTAAGCCAGCGCGCCCATGGTTAGAGGTCTCTGTCCCCCAGCAATCTGTAACTTTTCCCTGTTAATTTCACAGCACTCGATGGAGAAGGGACAGAAATTGCCTGAAATAAATGAAGTTCCGAATTACATGGCTCTGTGTGTCAGGAGAGGAGACAGGACTCAGAGGGAATTTTGCTAAGAGCTTCTCCCAGCGGAGTCCCCGTTAGGGGCTAAAGAAGGAGCCAGATCCCGTCTAAAGAGGTTTTTAATCCGGCCCTCCAGGGCTCCAGGCAGTGCCCTCTGTCCAGTTCCCTCCCTGGCCCTGGACCGGTGGGGACCCTCACTGCGGGAGGCGTCCTCGCTCGTCGGGCTTGGGGTCCAATTGTGTGAGTGCAGAAGAGCAGCTCATCCGGGCCCTTCCGGAGCAAGTTGAGCTCCTGATAGGGACATTGTCCCCAGAAGGCTCTGTGGGAGACCCCAAGGGTGACGAGGGTGAGGTGGGGAGCGTGGGGCTCTGCAATTCACCACAGGCTGGGCTCCTTTCTGCCCAGGAAGCTCAAGCCTGGCGTGGAGCCAAGTGCAGAGGCCGTGAAGGTGGAGCAGCGGACCCAGGCATCCAAGGTCCCCCAGAGCCTCCCAGGCACCCACAGAGAGAAGGCAAAGCAGTCTGGGAGCCGTAGAGGCCGAGAAACCCACCCAACCGCAGACCCCTGAAGACGCCACGATCCCCAGACTGGCTTCTCAGGAGTCACTTCCAGCTTCACGGCATGAACTGCTTTCTCAACACCTGACTCCGCAAGCCTCGAAGTCCGTATTCTCCCTCAGACCGCCTGCAAAGCTGTGTCCAGGTCCTGGTGGGGGCTCCCGCTCCGAGATGCCCCAGCCCCATGCCAGGCTGTGGGCGGGGAGTGACCATGCCCTCACTGGTGGCAACGCCTGCGTGCTGCTGCAGATGAACCTGGCACAACAGGCATTTCGGTCCAGCTCGGGGCCTGGAAGGATGAGCGGGCTTCAGGGGTGGGCGGGGCCCTGTGCAGGTCTGAGGGTTCTCATCCTGGGTGCATGGGGCCGGCTTTCTTGTTGTGAGAACCTGCACCAGAGGAGGTCACATGGAGGTGGTTACACAAGGCTTGTGCAGAGCCCACAGAAGAGTGCAGGGTTGGGAGGAGGGAACATGGAAAACCCTTCCTTGAATATTACGGTGACTGGGACGTTACAGAAGCGGGCAATGCTCAGTGTCCACCTTGGCCACATAAACCCCAGCAGACTGGTCTGTCCCCTCACCTACAGCCCAAGGGGTGAGTCCCAGATGACAGGGGGCTGGGGAGGATGGGGCGGGCAGCGTGGCCCAGGAGGGGGTCCCGGGCCCGCATTCTTGCTTTGCCCACTGTGCAGCGCTCGGCCGGGCCTCTCGGGGCTTTGGCTGGAGGGGCATGAGCCCCCTCCAAGGTCTCTAGCAGTCAGTCAGCCGGGAGGAGCAGGCAGCTCCCAGGCCTCTCATTCAGAGACCCTGGACTGGGTCTTTCATCTTCCTCTTTCCTGGGAAACGATCTGCCTTCCCCGGGCTGTCATTTATCACCTGCAAAGTGAAGACAGCGTCTTTCTCCTGAGGTTGTTGTTTTGAGAGAAAAACCAGGAAGCACAGAAGCATCTGTCCAGCACACGGAGACCCACATGTGTTTGCCGTGAGAACCATGAAGCAGGGAGCACTTTGCCCCCACAGACGGCGGTAAGCACCCACCACCCAAAACCCCACAAAAGGAAGCCCGGCTTGGAACGCAGAACGGGCTGGGATTCGTGATTCCCGCACATCTGAGAGGTCTGTTTCTGGAGGGAAACAGGTGAATGAAGAGTGACTGCTCTCTCCTGGAGGACGGTGGAGACGGGCGGGCGGGGCTTGGCGGGCCTAGGGGCTTCAGGTGGCTGGCTCGTCACGCGCTGTCTGTCCACGGTGGGTCTGGACGTGAAGGGAATGAGATGACTGAGCCCCTGACCCTGAGGAGGGCCTCCTGAAAGCACAGAAGTCCCCAGGGAAGCTCATCATTCCTCCAGACAATTAAGGAAGAGTCAGGCTGGGCAGAACAAGCAATTAATTACCTCCAGCTTTGGGAGAAATGGAAGTCCGAGGGTCCAGCCAGGACAGATGTGACAGCTTCACTGCAAAAGGCAGAGGAAGAAGCCACTGGACTGAAGTGGGCAGGAAACAGGTCTATAGGAGGCGCAGGGAGTGTGGGCGGCGGTGCTGGGGGGTAACAGCAAGGAAGGGGAGGGCTCGGTCCTGACCTCAGGCTCCCAAGTGTATGGGGCACCGTGGGGAGGAGCTGTTCCCCTGCTCCAGGGTTTGCCACAGAGACCTGAGCTGTGTCCTAGGACCTGGATCAGAGAGGGAGAAGATGGGAAGAGGGGCTGAGGGCAGAGGAGACACGTATGGCTTTATGAGGTCTGGAATCCACCGGGAAACAGAGGAGCATGCATGCAGGCATGCATGCAGGCACACACGCAGGTGCACACAGGCACACATGCAGGCACACACGCAGGTGCACACGCAGGTGCACGCAGGCACGCATGCAGGCACACATGCAGGTGCACACAGGCACACATGCAGGCACACACACAGGTGCACGCAGGCACGCATGCAGGCACACACGCAGGTGCACGCAG
>NW_022437096.1:1206563-1226549 GCF_009761245.1 Sapajus apella
TGCAGGCACACACGCAGGTGCACGCAGGCACGCATGCAGGCACACACACAGGTGCACGCAGACACGCATGCAGGCACACACGCAGGTGCACACAGGTACACACACAGGTGCACACAGGGGCACTCAGGCCTGAGTCTGGGTCTGTCCGAGGGTGAGGGGCACTAGGCACACACGGTCCCAGACACCTGCTGCCCTCCAGGCCTAGACTGGCCCCGAAAAGGGTCTACACCGCCACGGCGAGTGCACTCCCACAGTGAGTGCCAGGCTGCCAACAGCCGTCTGTGGAGAATGCGGATGCTGTGCGCCTTGGGGTGTGCAGGGTGAGCCACGGCGGTCACGTGTGCTGTGTGGACAGGCAGGGGCTGGGCTGGGCTGGGCCTGAGCATCGCGGTGGCAGCCCTAGGTGAAGTGGGCCGAGGGAACGCTGGCCAGGACAGGGACAGGGACAGACCCCATGCCAGCCGTGCCACAGGAAGGCCAGGGACACTGGGCTCTGCCAGGCCGCCCCATCTCGGGGGAGGGGTTAGGACTCAGGAGGGACAGAGAGGACACCAGCTGGGTCAGTGGGGGGGGCGGCGGGGGTGGAAGGAGGAAGGGCCGTGTGAGGCAGCGCTGACGCCGACACACCCAGGAAAAGGGGGCAGTGCTGGGGAGACAAGGCCCAGGGGGGTGGAGCTTCCAGCAAAGCACATGCTGGAGGGCAGAGTGAGGGGAGGGACCCCGAACCTGGCCCTGCCCCTGGCGGTGGGCAGCACTTGAACTGAGTCACCTCGCAGTGTGGATTCCTTGTATGGAAAACAGAAAACCCTGCATGTACAGAAGGAAAAGCAGAACCCCACCCCCGCCAGAGGCCATCAGTGCTGCGGGGGAAAGTTCCTCCCTGTGTGTCCTGGGCACGGACAGCAAAGTGCACGCCTGCGCCACCTCCCGGGGCACCGCCTCCCTGGGCAGTGGCTGCAGGGGAATGAATGACCCAGGGCCCAGGCTGTGCGGCCCGGTCTCACCTCTGCATGCAGCTCTCAAGGGGCCCCAGAAGGCCGGTCACATAAAAGCAGCACAGGGCAGGGCCGGGGACCCCGCCACACAGCCACCCGTCCTGAGCCTGCTGAGCCATGGCCGTCACAGCAAGGTCTGGTGCCAAGTCTCCTGTCTCCCGCCCCTCGGAGAGCAGGGTCCTCCCAGGTGAGCCCGGGAGGTGCCCCCAGCCCCCATTTGCAGAGGGCAGCAGGACCTGGGGAGGGCCTAGGGATTGGGTGGGCCCCCCGGCCAGTCAGCCCCCCTGAGACCGTCTGCAGCCCAGAGAGCCCCAGCCCAGCAAGATGCTGGAAGCTCCTCACTCCTTGGCCGCTCTGCCCCCTCAGCCAGGGGGCTCCAGCCACGCAGCAAAAGAACCCCACGAGCTGGCCCAGCCGCTGTGAAGCTGCAAGCTCGGCCGGCGCTGGCCAACAGTGCCCCCTGGTGGCTTCTGCCGCCTCCGCCGCCGGGGCCCACCCCAGCCTGGCAGTGGAATCCAGCGGTCCCAGGCCGACCTGCAGGAGCTGGGAGGCCGTGTCTGCAGCCACGTGCTGTGGGTCTGTCGTGGACCGGTGGCCAGCCCTGCATCCTGTGTCCCGCGACAGGGCTGCAGCAGCCTCTCTGAGTCTCAGCCACAGACGGAGCTGGACCCAAGCAGATGGGCCATGGAAGGCTTCCCGGAGGAGGTGAGGCCCAGCTCGGGCTGTGAGGCAGTGATGCCGCTGTCCAAGCCCAGGTGAGGTTGGGGAGGACCCAGCTGCCTCCTATGGAGGAATCAGGACCTATCAGCCGAGAGGAGGGCTCAGCCCCGGTGGAAAGGGAAGGCAGGGCTGAGAAAGGGGCAGGATCAGACAGAGGGACACGGGTCCCAGCTGCTGGACGCTTCTGCTACCATGTGACCCAGCAAGTTGTGTGACCGCTCTGGGACTTGATAGGAGGATGCGGGGGAAGATGCAGCCCTCCCCGTGGCTCTGCCACTGGGGCTGAGTCACAGAGCACAGTCCTGGGTACAGTGCCTGGCATACAGACGGTGCCCAATAAAGAGTGGCTCTAGTGACTGACAGACCCTTCCCTAATGAGGAACCCCCCGTGGTGGGGTTAGCCAGGCACGGTCAGCTTTGGCAGAGCAGCCTCGTGTCTTTGGGAATGGGCTTTGGGAGATCACAGGTTTGGCAGATGGAGAGGCCAGAAGATGGACGAGGCCCCCAGGGCAGGAGGCGCACGAGGGTCAGAATGAGGCGGCCGGGGCAGCAGGACCCGAGTCCCCTCTGCGGGGATGAGGCAAGAGGGAAGCGGTGTGATGTCCGGAGCTTGCCTCAGGCCGAGGCTCCCGGGCACCAGTGGGTCTGGACTGACATCAGGGGTCTTAAACTTCACTTTCTTTTGGAAAGTCTCCCCATACAGCGTGAGTGGAGGCACCTGTGAAACCCAAAGCCTGGAATTCCGGGTGATGCCCACGTCCCTGCCTGGTTTTGCCGAGTGCCCAGCGGTGAGGTCAGATGAGCATGGGGGAAGCTGCCTCAGGGGTACGGGAACACTGTAGACTTTCTGTAAATCTAAAGTTATTCCAAGATAAAAGGCCTATTTTTAAAAAAACATCACCCCCCCCACACCGGCCCGGCAGCCTTCAGTGTCCCTGGGTGCACCTGTGCCTCCGCAGAGCACCCATAGCTGGGCCGGCCCCGCACCCACATCCCCAGAACCCGGTGCTTCCTCCTTTCACCCTCACCCCCCGCCCCGCAGCACCCCCGCCCTCCACTCTTGCCTCTCCCTCTGCTCTGGGCCACCGAACCCCTCTTTCTGCCCATCCCCAGCAGACTTGAACCCCAGCTGACGTGGGGCCAGGGCCGCTGTGAGCCCCTGTGAGGAGGAGCCCTGGGCACGGCCCGCACTGCCAGGGCCTGGCTCATCCCCAATCACCGCTCTGCCCAGCGCTGGCTCTGCACAGAGTATTTAATAAATGTTTAATAGCAACAATAAAAGAACAACTTGGCACGACAGAAGATTTTTGTTCAGGGACTTGGGGCTGTGCTCTGGGTCAGAAATAAAGTGCGTCCTGGCAGAGCGGCAGTGAGGCCGGGGCCAAGGGGGCCATTTCCAGCCCCTTCTTAGCTCAGGGAAGGGACCAGGAAGAGGAACAAGCCTGACTGGCCTCCGTCACTCCTGCAGCAGTGCTGCCTGCCTAGCGCCACAGGGACCCTGGCTCTGGGCACTCTGGCCTGGGAGAGAGCTGGCCCCTCCCTGACTCAGCCAGGGCCCAAGTAACTAACAGGGGATGATCACGTGACACAGTGGCCAGGGAGAGGAGGGCCAGCCTGTGGCCACCGGGACACCAGGCTCAGCAGAGGGGACTGGGGGGGAGGCATGTCTGCATTTCCCCTGGCTTCTGGGGAGCGGGGAGGTCCTGGGCCTGGTGAGCTTTGGGTCCAGAGAGGGCTCAGGTCCTGGGGGGCCCAGAAGTGGGAGTCTGGAGGCAGCCCTGAGACCAGGAGGCAGCTGAGGTGCCAGGGCCCTGTGGTTCCCAAGGGTGAGGCCTACAACAGGACTGGGGCTGTGTCTTGACATACGGGCCCCAGGAGCCCCCTCCCTGCAGTGAGCCGGCAGGGAGGTCGTGAGCCACCTGGGGCTGAAGCTGAAGATGGGGAGGG
The DNA here is from genome assembly GCF_009761245.1 of Sapajus apella. Taxonomy (NCBI): domain Eukaryota; kingdom Metazoa; phylum Chordata; class Mammalia; order Primates; family Cebidae; genus Sapajus; species Sapajus apella. Next base: position 1,210,226 of record NW_022437096.1, read on the forward strand.
GACGAGGCTCCCAGGGAACCCCCTCGCCACCCACCCCGTGAGCAGGAGGAAACCCCAGACAAGACGCACTGAAGAAATGCAGCAGCCACCGTGGGAGGAGAAAACGAAACCAGAAGGGCTCCTGAGGGCAGTGAGGTCAGCGGGGAAAGGCCCTGGAAAGGACTTTCTCTGGGGAAATGACTTTCAAAGTAAATCAAAAGGAAAAATCTGCATAAGGATGAGGACGGGGGGTGCCTGGCTGCACACCCCTAAAGGCAGAGGCCGATAAAACACAGGCATCACAGGGGCCCGTGGAAGATCGGATGTGGAAGGAAGTCAGAGCTCCAGCATCGCGGCCACCGGATCCCCGAAGGTGAAGGCAGAAGAGAGGCAGCCACCGAATGGGGAACAGATACTTGGAGCTACCGACGGCGGGGTGCGGAAGACCTTGGGAGAGCCGCAGATGCTGGGGCAGGGGCCAGCGTCCAGCTTCTCCCTGGGAATTTCTAAACAATACGGGTACAACGAGGAGTGTACACTTTTGGATGGAAAAACACACACATAGACAGGTAAGGGAGGGAAGGAAAATGGCGGGGTGCAGTGGCTCAAGCCTGTAATCCCAGCATTTTGGGAGGCCGAGGCGGGAGGATTGCTTGAGGCTAGGAGTTCAAGACCGGCCTGCGTAACAAAGTAAGACCTCGTTTCTACCAAAAATACAATAACTCTCTGGGTGTGGTGGTACGTATCTGTAGTTTCAGTTACTTGGGAGGCTGAGGCAGGAGGATCACCTGAGCTGGGAGGCCAAGGCTGCAGTGAGCCGTGTTTGTGCCACTGCACTCCAGCCTGGGTGACAGAGTGAGACCCCGTCCCAATAAATGGAAAAAAAGAAAGAAAGAATCACACATGTTCCACCTTCTCATGGTCCACAGCAGAAGTCGGAGGCCGCAAGGTAACACGTCCCACCCGCAGGGAGGCGGGGACCACATCCAGGAATCTCAGATCCAGCCGCACTGCCCACGTCAGCATGAAAGGCGGCATTCACAGATAAGCGAGTTTCTGAGCAAGGACCCCCCTGCACACCTCATTGGAAGAAAACGCTCAAGAAAGGGCAAGAAGCACTGGTCCCCCCACCCCCACAGAGGCACAGAGCCCAGTTCATCTCTCGCGTGTCTTTCCCGGAGCAAACGCGAAGTCCCATGCAGCTATAAAGCCAGGTGCCCCGTTCACAGATGAAGCCAACAGCGACATGTTATAGCCAGTGTGCTGTGCTTGGCGCTTCTCACTAAACATGCAACACAAAGCCATTTCTCTAGCGCTATACGAAGAGCTTCCTCGCTGTGTTTACAGCTGCGTGGAGTTCAACAGCGGGAAAGCACCATCATCGATGTCATCAGCCGCCTAGTAATTCGCTTTCACCAGTCACGCTGCAGTGGACATCCTGGTTCTACGTTATTTCCCATGTGCGAGTAGATCTGTAAGCTAAACAAATACGAACGCAATTGCCCACCAAAATGGAAGTCATACTAACGATCTAGACAGAAGACATCTAAAACAAACTCGGCAAAATCTAGAAGGCTGAGGGCAGAAGGAGGAAAAAGTCAAGTCTCTGAAAGGTCTCCTTAGTGGGAGGAAAGTCGGGGATGAAACGCAGGCGTGTAAATGTCCCACCCCATGGTGGGGTGAGGTGCGGGGTGAGGACTTAGTGGGGAGGTAAAGTGAGCAACCTGCTTCCAGTCCACAGCTAAAAACAGCCACAAACCCCCATGAAAGGGAGCATACACTCTCAGGGAAGAAATCGCAATCGACTCTTCAAGTAAAAATGTAACCGTTGGAAAAGTTACAGTCGACAGACAATGACTGGATCAAACCTGCAGAAACAAGTCCGTGAAATGAGTAATAAGGGCAAAAATGCAGAAAACAATAGAATCAAAGCTGTCCGTCCTCGCCGTGACGCGAAGGGACCGTCTTCTCCCCGCACGTTTTGATGAAAAGCAAAGCCGTGTACCTGCAGCACGGGGGAAGCAAAGCAAGCTTACGCGAGAGCGTGGAACGGAGGGAGGGGCGGCTTGGAGCGGGAACGGAGAACAGGTCTGCAGCAATGGACCACACCTCAAAAGTCTGCTCGTCAAAACACCGGTAGGCCGGGCAGGTGGCTCAGACCTGCAATCCCAGCACTTTGGGAGGCCAAGGTGGGCGGATCACCTGAAGCCAGGAGTTTCAGGCCAGCCTGGCCAACCTGGTGAAACTCCGCCTCTAATAAATTACGAAAATTAGCCAGCCGTGGCCGCTCGTGCCTGTAGGCCCAGCTGCTCGGGAGGCTGAGGCAGGAGAATCGCTTGAACCAGGAAGTCGGAGGCTGTGGTCAGCCTGACATTGCACCATGGCACTCCAGCCTGGCCACAGAGTGAGACTGCGTCTCAAAGAACAACCAACAAAACAAAGGAAAACTGGTAAATTAGAAATAAATGGAAAATATTTCATATGCAAAAGTTACTAAACAAAAGCTCTAAGACAGCAAGAGGGTGCGTGATGGGAGAAGGCGCTTGTCATGATGACGTGATGATGTCCAAGGTTTCCTCTTCTGTCCTTCTGAAAACCCAGGTATGCATAAATAACACATGTAATTGTTCCCCACATGTCTCTTACTTTCTTTTTACTAATTTTACATCATTTTTACTAGGTGATTTAATCTCAGTGTTTTAAATTTTTTTAAACTCAAAGCTATATTGAGTACATTAATATTGTTATCTGCATTAACATACTATTAAACTATTGAATTCTTAGTTGTCATTTTTTTATTTCTCAGTAGTAGAATTTTCATTTTGTTCTTTCTTGTAGATTTCTGTATCCAAACTGCCACCAGTGGCCCCATGATGACCAACGAAGGGTCCAGACCCGCATGGCCATGCTGCGGACCAGCTCCAGCAGGAGCTGCCCCGGAAGCCTGGGAGTCACCAACGGGTCCCTGCACGGAGACTCTTCGTCTTCGTTTCTCTGACAGCAGCAGTTCCCTGCTGCGGGCTTCCAGAAGGATCCTGTGAGTCACTCTGTGAGCCACATGGTATAGCGCAGTGTGAGCTCTCAGAAAAGCAAGGGGCCTTTCTAAACCTGCTCTTGCAGGAGACTTCCCTGCACCCACTCCACTGTGCTGATGATCTGGTGTGTGGTGAGGAGGGCGGTAATAGACTCATAGATAAGTCTCATTAAACAGCCACTAAGCTTGATCAGATAGACTGACGAGGCCTGAGTATCCGTCACACCAACCAGCATGCCAGGGTTGCAGGTTAATGTCCTTCACAAAGAAGCTGCGAGTCTATTTGCAAAAACTGTGGACGAAAATTGGTTATATGCTTGCCTGCAAGTAAAACAATTAAAAAATCGAACTCGAAACTTTGCTGGTCATATGATCTGATCACAAAACAGTAAAAGTAGAAATAGTAATGAGAAGATGACTAAACATCTGCCTGACAAACCAGAAATTCACTTACGGATAATTCTTAAAGCGTTAATAAAGGAGGAGTTGATGAAGAATCTGGAAAGCTCTGAAAAGCAGAGCATTTTATGTCACATGAATTTCATATGGAAAAGCTCCGTTAATGAAAATGCATTGACTTAAGGTGGCTTCATTATTTTAGAAAGAAAACAAAGATAAAGGAATTTGTACTCTGCTAAACATTAGGAAAATAACAAAATGAACGTAAAAACATTAGAAGGAATGAATTTAATAAACATGAAAGCCAAACACAATAAAATAGTAAGCAAAACAAGTAGAAAGCACGACTTATTTCAAATTTGATTCTTTGAAGCTAAACCTTCATAAGTTAATTATGAGGAGGGGAGGAATTACATATGAGAGAAAAACAAAGGTAATTATAAGCTAATTATACAGCTGACTATGGCAACATATGTGGATATTCAGAATAAAAGAACATTTCTTAGAAGTATGTTTTTAGCTTTTTGTAAATTATTACACCTTTTCTGAATACCATTAAGGTTTTGTTTTTTTTATGGTGTGTCTGACAGTGTACTGAATTTTACTATGATGTGTCTAGGGGGATCTCTATTTACTGTATTTTTTTGTGGCTTCATCTAATTTCTCAAATTTTGGGCTTTATTTATTTTATGGCTTTGGAAAATTCTTAGCCTATATGTTACCAAAGAATATGGCCAAGTGCTTCCTCTTCTGTCCTTCTGAAAACCCAGGTATGCATAAATAAGACATGTAATTGTTCCCCACATGTCTCTTACTTTCTTTTTACTAATTTTACATCATTTTTACTAGGTGATTTAATCTCAATGTTTTAAATTTTTTAAAACTCAAAGCTATGTTGGGTATATTAATATTCTTTTCTGCATTAACATACTATTAAACTATTCTTAGTTTTCATTTTTTTATTTCTCAGTAGTAGAATTTTCATTTTGTTCTTTCTTGTAGATTTCAGCTCTCTGGTAAAATTTGCCCCATTTTAATCTAAAAAACTTTATATAATTACCTAAATCTTTTAATCTAAGAAATCTTAAATATATGAATCCTGATTGTTAGGTGAATCTTCACTATCCCATGCAGATGCTCCTGGGTCACTCGTCACTCAGATTCTGATGCAAAATAAGACGATTGTCTTATTGGACCCCCTTGTATGTGACGGGTCCTTTTGCTCCTGCTGCTTTCGAGATTTGGTCTTTGTGACTTTTAACCGTGTGATTGCAACGTGTTTAGGTGTGGATCCCTTTTAGTTCTTCCTACTTGGCATTCTTTGAGTTTTGGGGTTTGTAGATTAAAGTTTTTCATCAAATTTAAGACTTTTTTCCAGCCATTAAAAAAATTATTTCTGGGTGTTTTTTCTTCATGTCGCTCCTGTGGGATTCAAATAATAAATATGTTGGTGCTCTCGGTGGTATCTCACAGGTCTGTGAACTCTTTTCAGGGAAAAGATGTTTGCAGCCACATGGCTAGTGAATGAGTGGGGTCTACACCAGCTCCCTCTTCCTGGGCTTCTTTGCTGTTTTTAGAGCACTCTGGGAGGGCTTCCACCTCAAGGCCTCTGGGCAGACGGCTCCGTCCACGTGGGGCACCCTCCGAGGTCTCCTGATGGCTGACACTATGTGTCTGCTTTGGTGGCTAACTAGACACCTGGGCTACCGTAAGTAACTCGTTTATTTATGGGACTGAAATCCCCTACTTAATACCGCATGGCCTTAGGATTTTTTTTTAAAGATGATTTTCAGAAGTTATTTAAAGTTCTAAAACAATATTTTTTTTCAAAAGTAATATTTTGGCTGGGTGTGGTGGCTCACGCCTGTAATCCCAGCACTTTGGGAGGCCAAGGCGGGCGGATCATCAGAGCTCAGGAGTTCGAGACCACCCTGACCACAATGGTGAAACTACGTTAGTTTCTACTAAAAATACAAAAATTAGCCTGACGTGGTAGCATGTGCCTGTCATCCCAGCTACTTGGGAGACTGAGGCAGGAGAATCGCTTGAACCCAGGAAGTGGAGTTTGCAGTGAGCCGAGATCATGCCACTGCACTCCAGCCTGGGTGACAGAGCGAGACTCTGTCTCAAAAAAAAAAAAAAAGGAATATTTTGACAGCACGTGATATTTAGTATGGTTTGGCATCTGCCTTTTGGGGAGACCTGGTGTTTAAAGTAGTCTTATTCATAATCACTGCAGAAGCCTCTATCTTCTGAGAGTGCACAGGTTACCCGGCATAAACACACGTCACAGATACACCACGGGGCAGAATGTGCTGGGCGCATGCCCTGCTCAGTTTAAAATGTCTCTGCACAGTGAGCTGAATTTTATTGCAAGTGCTGTAGCAGTCTTCTGTGCTGAAGGGGGGCCAGTGACCTTTTCTGCATCTAGGAAGCTGTATCAGGCCTCCTTAAAGGAGAGAGGTCAGCTGCTTTTCGATGGTGTAGTGAGAATGCTCATTCCCAGGGATGATGTCATCAGCGATCCATCTCACCAACCTGACCCTCTGGTGGCTGATTCCCTCCAGAAGGTGAAGCGTCATTTTTAGATGCCACACTTAAGTAGGGTCATGGCGTCTGTATCTTTCTGTGCCTGGCCAATTTCGTTTTGCAAAATATCATCCAGGTTCATTTATTTTGCCACAAATGGCAGGATTTTATTTTTGAAGGCTGAATAGTATTCCGTGGTGTATATAGATCACATTTTCTCTATCTGTCCATCCATTGATAAACACATAGCTTGACTGTAAAGGTGACTCTCAGAAGTAGAGGTGGAATGGTGAGGACCGGGGGGCTGAGGGAGGGACATGGTGGGTGGGAAGATATCCGTCAGAGGACTCACAGTTTCTTTAGGCAAGAGGAGAGGCCAGGCGCCGTGGCTCACCCTGTAATCCCAGCACTTTGGGAGGCCGAGGCAGGCAGATCACGAGGTCAGGAGTTCAAGACCAGCCTGGCCAACATGGTGAAACCCCCTCTTTACTAAAAATACAAAAATTAGCTGGGAATACTGGCACAAGCCTGTAATCCCAGCTACTCGGGAGGCTGAGGCAAGAGAATTGCTTGAACGCGGGAGGCGGAGGTTGCAGTGATCTGAGATCGCACTACTGCACTCCAGCCTGGGCAACACAGCAAGACTTCACCTCAGAAAAAAAAAAAGAAAAGAGGAGAAAGTTCAAGAGATCTGCCGTACAATCTGGTGACGGCACTGTTAGTGTTAGTGTTTTGAAAATCGCTGAGAGAGCAGATTTTAAGTGCTCTCACCAAAAAACAATGATAAGCATGTGACAGGATGCATATTAATCAGCTCAACAGAGCCATTCTGCAAGGCTTACCCTTTTCAAAACATCCTGTGTATACCATAAATAAATATGATTTTTATTTATCAATTAAAAATAAAATGAAATAAACAAATACTTTTTTTTAAAGGACACGTGGTCTCAGAGTGGTGAGCAGGAGCAGGTGCCCCGGGTGGCCTTTGCTGTGATGGGTGGGGGATGAGTGGGGCTGCTGGACCCTCCCTGGATTGGGAGGGTCAGATGGAGGGATCAGACCCTCCAGAAACACAGCACAGTGTCCCAGGCTCAGAGCAGAGGCCGCCACATTGTCTGGGAGGAGGCAGAGAAGCCTGGCCTGCTGCACAGAACCCACCTGCCGGGCAGTGCCTGCCATCTCTGCTGGGCGCTGCCCTGGAGGAAGCCACCACTGCTACCATAGCCCGCTGTGGAAGTGCAGGCTCAGCAGCTCACACACGGGCCGGACCATGGAGCGGGAGGACACCGCCATCTGGAGAAGGGGATGTTTCCAGAGCCCAGGCTGGCAGGGAGGGGCTCAGGAGAGCAGGAGCCTCGGGAGAGCAGATTCCCAGGCCACAGGAACCCCGCTGGCTGCCAACACAGGGCCCAGAGAGCCGTGCAGGCCACATCTGCCGCCTCTGCAGTTCTGGGCCGATCCCTCCCTCCCTGGGTGGGGAGCAGGTGGTGTGAGCAGACGCACAGCCCACCGTGTGCAGAGAGAAGCAGCTCACGCCTCCTCCGAAGTCCAGCATGTGGCTGCAGGTGACGCATCCTCCGGTTCTGCTCTGTGGTTTGGCTCCGCAGGGCCAGTCGTGCCAGTCAAGGCTCTGCCTCTCCGGGTGAGATCTCCTCCTGCGCCTCACTCTGAACCACGCATGAGTGGCCGTGGGGTTTGGCTGAAGGTCAGGCCTGCTGAGCTGTCCGCTTCCCGCCTGCACACTGCTGCATTCTTTCCCGTGGGCACGGCGCACGCTGTTCTTCTCCCACCGGGGACACTGCACACCCACGCTCGGGACCTGCGGGGGTAAAACCCACTGCTTCCCACCATCCGCTCAGGTGCAGAGCCCGCTCCGTTTCTGAGGAGGAGGCTGCCTTTCTGTGTGTTCTCCAGGAGATTCTTTTCAGGGTCATTGAACGCTGCCTTTGAAACATCGTCCCACGTGGATGGTGGGCAGGGCTGATTACAGAGGGTGCATGCCCGGGAGCCCTCGGGCTGGCATCAGCTGCACCCTCGGCCTCCCCAGGCCCCGTGGAGCCACCTTGCTCCTCTGTCCCTGTCCTCGGGATGACTGACACGGACGCCCCGAGCGGCTTCCGGCAGCAACACTGGCAGACAAGGCCCGCCTTCCTGCTGTGCTGCGCTCATCATTCCATGTCAGGACCATTTCTGCACCCCGGTGTGCTTGCTGGGGATTCGGCGGCGGACGTGTTCCAGGAAGCTGTCCCTCCCAGGGCGGAGACTGAGTTGTTATCAGCTTTCCATCTGCCTTGGGAAACTGTGGGCTCCTCACAGCATTTACGTCGCAGGCCCTGCCTGCTCCTGAGGGCTGAGGCTGTCTCGCCCGCCCGGAGGGGCCAGCTCGGGCTGTGTGGCTTCTACCTGGTGCCCGTCAGGGAGATGGAGGAGGTGGCGGAGTCTCTGGGAGCCGATGGATCCGTGCATATGTGCACACATGTCCTGCTAATTCACAGAGACACAACTGCCTGAGACTGCTGCTCAGAAGGTGGCCCTCCTCCAAAACACAGCTGTGCTCAGGTCCTGCCTGAAAGCAAGCAACAGGCCCATGTACATCGGAAGACAGAGTTTCGTCCTTTGCACGGAAGAAACATGACTTAGCATTAGTAATTCTGTTTCCAGAAATATCCAATAATCATGCCACACTGTCTCCTGTGAATGTGATACTTTTGAGGGTACACCGGTGACGGGGTCAGGACTTCTGGAGGAGAGGTCTTCACACCTGCTCACGGAGGAGGGGCTCACAGGTCAGGGTCCAGGGCCATGTCCCATGCCCACTGCCAGGAGGAAGTGCCTGTGGGACTTTCCCAGCACAGGCACCTGCTTCCTGCCCCGGTGAACACCTCATGGCAGGTGGGGCCGTCCTGGCTTTCTAGCAACAGAGGCCCTGCCTGGCCAGACTCCAGCCAGGCTCAGGAGCGTCCCCTGAGCCCATCCAGACTCATCCCTATAAAATCTGGTTTTAGCAAGAATCCAACTGAGTCAGTCAGCCAGAGCCCCTGCCCTGGACACCTTGTCACCCTCAGGATCTGACCAGGCTCCTCCTTGTCAACTGCGCCCAGGGGATGCCAGTCACCCTGGCCCGTCCTCAGCAAAAACCTTGCTGGGTCGCTGTAGCCGGAATCCCCCTCCCCAATGTCTCCTCCTGGTGACTTCCCATGCCCTGCGCCACTCTGCTCTGGGGCTATGAACTCCCACGTCCCATGTGATATTTCAGTTGAGCGCAGTCTCCCCCTGCCTGTCTTGATGGCCCTGAATAAAATCCTCTTCACCGTGTTTCTGCAGGTGCTTTGGCACGTGCGCTTGCGGCATTTTTTCTTTAAAGCCAGAACCCCTGGAGACAGACCTGGGACAGGGGAGTGAGCCCGGGAGGGGTGGGTCACTCTGCCGGGGGCTTTGCACACATGTGAAGACAGGTGGGAAGCAGGTCCTCCTGGGCAGAAAGGCACAGAATTCAGAAAGAAGCCACATGCTCCGGAGACTTCTAGAAGCCCTGCTGGGTCAACAAGTCCCTCGGGCAGCCACTGGTGCCCGGCAGTGAGGCTCTGAAGGGATCAGACCCGAGCTGGATGGCATCGGATGCCGCAGTTCTGCTGAGGGCGGAGGGTCAGCCGCAGAGGAGAGCCTGGAAGAGCCTGTGTGCTCCGGCAAAGCAGAGAACGAGGCTTTCTCTTCTCACCTCCCAGCGCCCCACAGGTCACCAAGGCTTCCTGTCCTCACAGTGGGTGCTGCCGCCGCCTCCCCTGAAAGGCGAGAACGCAGCCACAGGACCGGTTAGTGCCCCTCTGCGGGAGCTGAGCTGTAAATCCCAGCCCCTCACACAATGAGATTTAATATTTGATGTCAGATTATTAGAACATAATGAATTTGCTGCTTTAATATTGATGAATAATCAGTCCTATTAAGGCTATGGGATGAGAATTTTGTACAAAGAGAAAATCAATTGCTGAATTAAGCCCACGTAGCCCTGAGCGAGACAGCTGGGGGCCCCGCCGTGGGGCTGAGGGCTCCGCCCTCCTCCAGAAAGACCGATCTACACGTCCGATGTGGGCAGTGACATGTGACTTCCTCCTGAAGGGGGGCGAGGGTGCGGCCTGGACTCTCACATCCAGGCAGAGAGACGAAAACCAAATGGTGTCCCCTCAAATTCCCCAATGCGATGTGGCCGAGGGTGGGCCTGCAAGGGGGCGGCTCAGACCAACTGAGGTCATGAGGATGCGGCCTGATGCAGCAGGAATGGTGACCCCGGTAGATGAGTCCCAGGGATCTCTCTCTCTCTCTCTCTCTCTGTCTCTCTCTCTCTCTCCGTCTCTCTCTCTCTCTCCGTCTCTCTCTCTCTCTCTCCTTCCCTCCCTCTCCCCCTCCCTCTCTCTCTCCCTCTGTCTCTCTCTCTGCACCAAACTTGAAGGCACCTCCATCTTGGATTTCCAGGCTCCAGACTTGCAAGAAAATCAGTTTCTGGTTTTTTGTTTGTTTTCTTAGACGGAGTCTTGCTCTGTCGCCAGGCTGGAGTGCAGTGGTGCAATCTCAGCTCACCACAACCTCCACCTCCTCTGTTCAAGCAATTCTCCTGCCTCAGCCTCCCAAGTAGCTGGGACTATAGGCACGCACCACCTCGCCCGGCTCATTTTTTTATTTTTTCAGTAGAGACGGGGTTTCACCATATTGGCCAGGCTGGTCTCAAACTCCTGACCTTGTGATCTGCCCGCCTCGGCCTCCCAAAGTGCTGGGATTACAGATGTGAGCCGCCGCGCCCGGCCAGTTAAGCTGCTCAGTCTGCGGCATTTGTGACGCACGGAGATGCCCGGTGCATTCCTCCCAAATCCCTGTGAGGTCTGTGACTTTCGCATGATCTTTGGGTTTGGATTCAAAAGAGATTTCCCCTCCACTAACTCCAAACACAGGCTAAGCAAGTGCATGAGTCTGAGAAACTTGCAAATTAAAATAAGAGACAGAGGATGTGACTGCGTCGTGACAGAAACTGAAGAAGAGAAAGCGAGAACATCAGGGTCCCCACCTTCCGACGCAGTGACCGTGAGGAAGGCGTGGGCCTGGCCTGAGCCTGCTTCCCGGGTATAAACCAGAGTGCGCACCGGCGCCTTCTCCAGGGTGTTCCTGCAGCCCTGGAATACAACAGCGACGGGAGTGACTGGGCTTGAACTCAGATCTGAAAACTGAAGGCCTGGTCAAACGTCCGCAGTCTGTCACGTCTGATCCCTGAGCCGGTGCTCCGGGCGCTCCTGATGCGGAGGGAAAGGCCGCCCAGGTGAGGGTCAGCGCAAAGCTCACTCCCCAGGGGAGGCTGGAGGGACAGGTGGGCCCAGGCGCGTGTTACAAGGAAAACCTGGGGCCGTAACAGACCCTCAGGCTGGGAGGCAGCCCAGGGGCCGAAGCGCGGCCAGACGGGCGTAGTTGGTGGGATGAGGATCTCGGGACTCACACAGGAGGCGCTCCGGGCGGGATCCGCCCGCCACCGCCTCTAAGCAGCTTTTAAGCTAATGTTCTCCAAGCAGCTTTTAAGCTAATGTTCTGGCCCTTTGCCTTCTGTGTGCGATGAGACTGTCTTTCTTGGTAGGTTCCCAGAAAGGCTTCAGGATGTTTGGGTTCTCGGGGACGCCTGTCCCTCAGCTGGGCCGCATGGCCTTGGCTGACCGCCCAGCCTTCAAGGTTCACGCAGCAAACATACACCCCTAAGGAACGCCGGGGGACCCCTCACCTCACACCACGGCCCACAGTGCTCTTGGGGATTTGGGGTCTGGAGATCTCTGCTTCCCCAGTGCTTGCACAGACTTCAGCCCTGGGTGGCCCGCCTCTCTGTTCCTGAATCTCCTCCCAGTGGCCACCTCAGACGCCAAGGAGGCCTGGGGGTACACACGGCCAAGCCTGATGGCTCAAGGGGCCGCACCGTCTCCCCTCCTCTCAGAGCCCCTACAGTGTTTAGCTGCAGGGGGAACTTCCCGCTGTGGGGGTCAGCACCTGTGGGGCCCTGCACACATCCTTGTGCCCCATCAGTCACCCTGATCGCCTGGGTCGATAGTGGAGGGGACCCACACTCAGGGGCATCAGAGAGGGGTCACAGGGCCCCCAGCACGGCCCTGCCTGTCTTAGTGGGTACGTCCCAGACATGCTTCGAGAGTGTCAGTGGAGCAAGCTGGGAACCAGTGCCTTCAGGAAGAGGAGGATCTGGTTCTCACTGGACGGCATTTAAATCCCATTTCACCTGTGATTTGTATAAGCCCATAGACCTTTCTAGAAAGTCCATCTCCTGGGCCCTGGGGCTCAGGACTACCAGCACGTGGTACATGGTGGGTGTCAAGGGTTGAAATATGTCCCCAAAAGGGGCTGCTGAAGTCCTAGCCCCAACACCTGTGCACGTCCTTCTTGGGAACACAGTGTTTACAGGTGGTTATACTGGGGCGCGCTGCCAGAGAGCGTGCGGAGGGCGGGCCTCGGCCCTGACTGGTGGCCTTAGGAGAAGAGGGGACTTGGGAGGCAGACACCCGGGGAGAAGGCCACAGGACACCGGTGGCGGAGAGGGAGAGGTGTGACCACAGCCACGGACAGCCTGGAGCCTCCAGAGGCTGGAAGGTAAAGGGGGGACCCCCCAGAGCCTCCACAAGAAGCACAGCCCTGCCGGCATCTTGGTGTTGGGTGTCCGGCCTCTGGCGCTGCAATAGCCACAGTGGGTGGTGCTCTCGGGGCAGGCCAGGCCACCCCTGCAGCAGTCACCTAGTAATTATCAAGTAAACAATGACCTTCATGTTCAGAATTATGTAACATGTTTGTCTGTTTGGTAAATTTGAGCGAGGACAGGTGTCCGCTGAGGTGCAAGCCACCTGGCCTTTGGACACATCTCGCACCCAAATCAATGTCTCAGTGTCACCTCCAGCCTCACCGTCCAGCCAGGAGAAAGTGACCTCAGTGGAGCCACAGCCCCACAAAGGGCAGCCCAGAGACAATCGACCCGGAAGGGATTCTCCCAGTGACGTGTGCGCAGAGCTTCCTCTTTTCCTAATTCAAGGTCTTTGAGTAAACGGCTCCAGCTTTTAACTGTCGCGGTTTCTACTCTTTCCATTTTCCTGTACGATTTCTCTTATTATTTCTAAACTTACAGTGTTCTTTCCCCCACAGCAGTTTGATAAATATTTAATTCAATCTTTGTAGTTTTTCTTTCAGGTTTTAATGTTTGATTTGTTAAATCCATTGCACATTAATGCATTTAGAATGGATTGCAGCACCTGGTCAGGTGTGAGGAAGTAGGTGTGTGTGTGTGTGTGTGTGTGTGTGTGTGTCTGTGTCACCCACCCCAGCATTTGTGGGGACTCATGCTCTGTCTTCCTTCACTCACGGCCTTTGCCCTGTTCCCGTCCACCTGCCTCCTGATGAACTGTGAGCATGAGCAAGCACACACACACACGTACACAGACACAAGCACACATGTGCACAGATGTACAGACACACTTGCAGAGACACATGCACACACATGCATACGTGTGCACACAGGCACAGGCACACGGACACACGGGCATGCACACACGTAATGCACACAGTGACACACGTGCACACAGGCATGTGCAGGTGACAAGGGCCATTACAAAGTGTGACAATGGATTTTTCCTCCAGCACAAAGTCCAGGCTGCCTGTTTTCTGTGTCCGGCTTTTCTCTGTCTTCACTTTCTGGCTAGTGGCTTCAATTTTTTTTTTTTTTTTGCCTGAAACATACACATGTAGGTACACATTAGATAAGTGGTTCTCGGCTGGGGCCAGTTTGCCCGGAGGAGACACTTGGCAATGTCTGCAGGCATTTCTGGTTGTCATAATTAAGGGAGAGTTGCTGCAGCATCTCTTGGGTCGAGTGAGCAGGGCTTGGCACAAACTCTTAGGCAGGTTGGGTGAGGGTCTCGATGCCCCTCCCAGCCCCACGTGCACAAGGCAGCCCTCTGCATGCAATAAAGAGCGGCCTGTCCTCCGCTAAGAAGGTTGAAAAACACTGCTTAACCAGCTATAACACTTCAAATATGCCAGCTCGAGCAAAGCAGAAAAGACACACTTGAGGCTTTCCAAAGTAGTTACATGAGTCTCACGCATCAACACAGGAACGAAGGCCGTGGGTGGGACTGATGGGAATTGGAGGTGAATGTGTCATTAAACACATCTGTTTCAGAGGGACAGCCTCTCCACGTTCACAAGACATAAACCCAGCAGGAGCAGGCAGAGGCGGCTAACAGCCACCACAATTGCCCCTTTTTTTCCCTCAGCCTCCAGCCGACTTCATGGCCGAGCCCCTGAGCAGGTGGCCCTGGCCGCGTGACCCGAGTCCAGCCAGTGGGTCCAGGGCAGAGACAGCAACACGCTCCTCCCTGGAAACGGCCCCGTTGGAGACAGGTGGGAGGACCCAGTCCCTGGGAAGTGCCCCTTTTACTCTAGGAAGAGAGACAGAAATGCAATCCCACGGGAGGGCTGGGGATCCAGCTTCTCTGCAAGGGCCTCAGCTGCCTGTTCTAAGCCACCTCCCTCTCCCAATTGTGTCAGAGTAAACAAACCCAAATGGAAAAGGAGAGACTTTATGCAAAAAGGCTGAGCGCTCAGAGTCTGCGAGCATCTGCAAGCTCACTGCTGTTCCCTTACAGGCAGGGGTGAGCAGGGCTTAGTGGAAACACTGAGGGCACGTTGGGCTAGTGGGGACAGGGAGATGGGTGCCGCTGGACAGCAGGTCCCTCTGCGGCCACTGGTTCTCCACCGGTTCTCCTTGCTGGAGTGGACTCAATGCCTGTGTGTCCCCAGAATGTCTATGTTGAAACTCTAGGCTCCCAGATGATGGTTTTACAAGGTGGGCCTTTGGGAGGTGATGAAGTCATGGAGAGAAGTTTCATTAATGGGATTAGTGCTTCCATAAAGGAGGCCTCCGAGAGCTTCAGCTACATGAGGACGCTGCAGGAAGACACTGTCTGTAAAGCAGGAAGCAGGTGCTCACCAGGACCGGGACTGCCGACGCCTGGATCTCGGATTTCCATCCCGTAGAACTGCGAGAAATAACTCCTGCTGTTTATAAGTTACTCAGTCCACGGGACCTGGTTCCAGCAGCCCCAGCTGACTGAGACGTTGGAAAAGGCAGATGTGGGACTGTCTGCACCTCAGTTCTTGCTTAAGCTCAGCCGTGAGCCAGCGTGCAGGTGCCTGTGTGGAGGAAAGAAGCCGGGTCACAGGGGAAGGCGTGGGCCATGGAGAACGCCTGGCCAGTCTGGTCAGGCATGTCTTCTGCTGCAAGGCCAAGGCCATTCCGAGGCCAGGAGGCACCCGGGGGAACGGCAGGGCGGGTTGTGGCTGAGGCTCCCATGGGCATGGCCAAGACTTGCCGTAACCCTAACCCTGACCCTAACTCCTGGGAACAGTGACCTGGAGCCATGAACAGCCTGGCCTGGCCATGAATCCTCAACTCAAGTAAAGAAAGACGGATTCACATCGTTGATGTAAGCCAAGGAAGACGAGTTGGGAGGAGCTACGGTGCGTAACGGGAGACAGCGCAGGGCCTGGCCTCATTGACGTCTGCGTGTCAGACACATCACTGTGTATATCCGTCAGAACGGCCTTTACGGGGACCGTGGACACGCGGCCTCGCGCATTGGAGGTCTTCTGGGGTCACCGCTGGGTCATTCCACAGGAATCCCAAGGGGAAGCATTACCGCTGCCCAGCAGCCAGAGACACAAACAAAATGACCTCCGCCCATCGTGGGAACCAGTCAGCCCTTGTCTTCAGAGTCGCCAACGTTGAGGTTACCCTTCACCGTCTGCTGGTCACCTAACGGCTGTCAGCACTTGGACCTCACTGGGTGGGTCCCAATTACCCGGCTCAGCTTCCCGAAGAAACAGCCGTGACTGACTACGGACGGGGTGGATGGGTCTTCATTCCAGGAGTCGGCTGATTTGACCGCTAATATATTGAAACAGCAATCTAATCGGAGAGCCGATTACCTGGAGGAAGTGTGGCCGCCACAATACACACGTTTGCTGTAACCTGCTGGCGAGATGCCCTAACGCAGCCAGTCACTGCTCCAGAGTAGAATTCGTGGACCGCTGGTCTCCTGGGGTTGGAGAAGCTTGAACCTTACCCCAAAACTCAACCCAGGTCAAGCATCAGGACCCCACATCTGCAGAGCCGGGTTGCTGAGTAAGCAGGTCTCCGACAAATGTGCTCAAACGCAGCCCTTTCAGACCTCTCTGTGCAGGTGCAGGTAATGAATATTTCATATTTTGTCTGTCTGGTCATATGGTTCCTACCAAAACGACTCCACTCTGCTGTGGCGGAGTGCGTGAGTTTCCTGTTGTGTAACAGTTCGTGTGGCG
>NW_022437096.1:1226559-1244410 GCF_009761245.1 Sapajus apella
TGTGTCACAGTTCGTGTGGCGGAGTGCATGAGTTTCCTGTTGTGTCACAGATCGTGTGGCGGAGTGCGTGAGTTTCCTGTTGTGTAACAGATCGTGTGGCGGAGTGCGTGAGTTTCCTATGTGTAACAGATCGTGTGGCGGAGTGCGTGAGTTTCCTGTTGTGTAACAGTTCGTGTGGCGGAGTGCGTGAGTTTCCTGTTGTGTCACAGATCGTGTGGCGGAGTGTGTGAGTTTCCTGTTGTGTCACAGTTCGTGTGGCGGAGTGTGTGAGTTTCCTATTGTGTAACAGATCGCCACAAAGCTAATGGTTTACTCCACACACACTCATGGCCCCACAGCTTCTGTGCGTTGGATCCAGGCACGGCTCCACTGCCGTTGAGGTGCAGCCTGGGGCTGCGTGCTCATCTGGACACTTGACCAAGGAAGGACCTGCCTCCCAGCTCCCTCCCGTGCTGGAAAATTCATTTCTTTGTGGCCACAGGACTGAGGACCCGGGTCCTGCTGTCCTGCTGCTGCAGGTCACACGCAGCTCCTGGAGGCCACCTGCATTTCCCAGCCACGCAGCCTGCGCAGGGCAGCCAGCGCCTTCCACGCCAGCAAGGGCAACCACAGAGGAGGCATCCTATCCAACAGAAAAGGCACGAGAGTGATGCCCTCCTGCTCCACATTCTGTGGCTGCGAGGGAAGTCCCAGGTCCCCCAGGCAAGGAGAGCACATGGGGGCAGGAGCACTGAAGGTGGGGTGCAGGGAGCCCCCCAAACACAGAGACCACCACAGATGGCGCAGAAACAATTGAGCACGGCTATGTGCCAGCAGGCATTCATTTTCACAAGTGGGCCGTGGGCAGTCTGGTGCCCGAGCTGCAGCTGGCGGACCCCTGATCTGGATCTTATCTTTATGAATAGAACTAACAATTATGAGAATCAGCTCATTTTATGTTTCACGAAAGGTGGGTTATGATGGCAGCCGTAAGATTATGTCATTACTAAATTAGACAAAGAAGGAATCAAATGTAAGTGCTGCCTTTAACCCATTTTATGAAAAGACCATAAGATTCCCTGGCTGTCCCCTGCCATGCTTTTGACATGGTCACAAAGAGTCTTTTCTGCAAACACGTCCTCCAGGCCCAGCACCGCCACGAGAGACTCTCCTCTCCCTGGAGGCTTCCTGGACCTCGGCCGACAGGGCCACACCTCACCCCTTCAACTTCCTGGGATTCTCTTTCCACAGTCTGCGATTTCACAGATGAAAATCTGCCTCACCGTCAAGTCAGATTTCACAACTTGCCGTAATTCCAGAGACCAAGGGGCAGAGAAGAGGCCACAGCAGGTGGGGTCCAGGCACTCCCACCGAGGAAGGCCCAGCACTGGAGAGGAGCCTGCATCAGTGAGGAACTGACTGGTCCTCAGCGAGATGCTCACGGTATGAGAAGCTTTGATTTCCTGAGCAACCTCAGAGCCAGGGCAAGGGAGGAGGTGGGATTCCAATAAGGAATATTTGGTGTCTCAGTCTAACCAGGCTACTGGAGCAAAGTACCATAGGCTGGGGGCTTATAAACCCCTCACAGTCCTGACAGTGGGAAGTCCAGGATCAAGGCGCCAGCAGACTCGGTGTCTGGCGAGGACCTACGCCCTTGTTCATCCATGGCACACCCCTGGGTCCCCAAGGCAGAAGGCGTGAGGGGTCTGTGGGTCCCTTTTATAAAGGCGCTGATCTCCTCGGAGGACTCATGACCTCATCACCTCCCAAAGGCCCCACCTCCTAACACCATGGCCTTGGGCGAGGATTCCAAACAAATTTGGTGGGATTGGGGGGTGAGACAAGCATTCAGCAAGAACCCACATCTCAAAAACACCGCTGATCCACCCAGAAAGAAAATCAGAATAGAGAAAGTCCCAAACTGGACCAAGAACATACTCAAGGATTTCAAGTTTTGAAATTGTTCAGCAGAGCGCTGGAAACGTGTGGGCTCAGGACGTGCCGCTTGGTAGGAATAATTCTTTGTTTGGGTCCAGCGTTAGAAGCAGGTCCCGGCTGTGGTGCTGGGAAGAAACCCTGTGTGTGAGAAGCTTTGCGGCCCTGGGTTCAGCCGCCGCACCCAGCCCCAGCCCCTGCAGCCCCAGGATATCAGCCACGACTCAGTGCCTCCTGCGTGGGCTTCTCTGTGCACTTTCGGGGATTTTGATGTCAGATCATTAATAGGGAGTCCCCGCGGCTTAGCAGGTGTGGAGCTCTCTCTGAGGCTGGCCCGCTGGAAACCGAAGCTGCCCAGCAGATGAAACCAAGTCCCATCCCCTGGTCTGCTTCAGGCTGAGGACCTCCCCCTCCCGCTGCCCTTTCTCCCTCCCTGGCAGCCTCCTGACGGGACAGCACTTGCTCGGGTATCTTCAGGGGCGTTTGCTGTTCATCCCAGACTTGTCAAAGTGTTCACGCAGCTTCCAAAGCCTTTCACAGCCTGTCAAATATGCGACCGGATTTGAGTCCCACCGTTTAGTTAATGGCTCCTCAGCCTCTTCCACTCCCTGAGGATTTTTTATGTAACTTCTGAAATAATCGGTGGAATCTGAATGCTTTCAAGTGACACAATGTATTTTTTCCTCTAATTACCCTAGAATAAAATGAAGTGGTTTTCGAGAGCCCAGACGGGGGGTGGGCAGGAGGGATCTCTGCCTGGAGGTGAGCACCCACCCCGAGCTTCACGTGGTTCTGACGATGGAATTGCAGTCACTGAGTCTAGGTGTCGTGAGGGTGCACAGGGGACGCGTCTGGGGAGGTGGAATCTCAGTGGCTGAGTCAAGGTGCTGTGAGGGTGCACGCCGGTGCCACACACCGGGGACGCGTCTGGGAGGTGCCGTCGGGCGATTGTTCGCGATGGTTGCACCCCTGATAAAAGCGGAAACCTCTCCAGACCAGCTCTGCATCCACACAGAGGTGTGTTCTCTGCCCTTTTACAAAAGGGACTTCCTCCCTCACTCAGGAAAGGCGGCTTTCTTTGGCTGGGGAAGGGGTTTGTTCAGAGGACTGCTTGGCTGTGCTCATGTCGCAGAAGAGCCTCCTCCCTGGCTGGGGAAACCCCAAGCCCAGACCTTGAGCCCCCGTCCCCTACCCCACCCCCTCACCCCCAGAGCAGGCTCAGGACCCCTGAGATTGCGGATCAAGGCGGGCTCCAGTATGGCAGCTCCCTGCCCTGCCTTCCTAGGGCAAAGGTTGCCATGGACACTCCACAGGTTTCATGGGGGATTCCCCAGCTGTTTTTAAGTTAGGAATCACCAGTAGATACTCAAGTAAAATAACCTTCTACTTACAAAGGGCTCTGCTCCCATTCACAACTCGGGGAACATTCTTTGAAAGGCAGGCCTTGGGGAAAAGCTGAGATGGGAATCCTTCGATGTGTTAATTCAGTCTGAGAGTGAGATCCTGGGCAAGAAAGCAGTGAGTCTCACGTGGGAAGAAGCTGCTGAGCCTACACGCAGAGCTGAGCAGACAAAACCAGCACCTTCCCCACACCACCCACCCCCCCGCAGGCCCCCACAGCCCCCGCCACCAGCACATGTGCTGCAGCCTTTGCGGGTGCTCAGGTGGCAACCAAGCTTCTGTGCCGCCAACGCCCACGCTGGGAAAACTCGCTGAAACGTGGACTCCTCGTCCACCATGCAACTTCGTATCCAACCAGGTCCGCATCAATTCATTGACACTTCTGCCAAAGATTTGCCGAGGACCAGGAATGGCGGGAATTCGAAGAGGGTCTGGGGGCAGGCACGCCCTGCTGGAGTCATGGTGTGGGGGCGGGGGCAGGATGCCCAGTGCCCACCACCAATCTAGAAGGCTCAGGGAGTGGGGACGGGAGAGCAGGTTCCGAGAAGGCAGGGCGTCTGGGATGCTGGAGTGCGGTGTGACCCGTGCGAGCAGAGTCCCGCACGTCCTGTGGGGGCCGATGGGAGCCTCAGTGGGTACCTATTCCCTTGCTCTCAGAAGCGGCCTAGTTTAGACGGGCATGTGGCTCACAACGGCAATCCCAGCACTTCGGGAGGCCGAGGCAGGAGGATCATCTGAGGTCAGGAATTTGAGATCAGCCCGGCCAATATGGTGAAACCCTGTCTCTACGAAAAATACAAAAAATTAGCTGGACGTGGTGGCGGGTGCCTGTCATCCCAGCTACTCAGGAAGCTGAGGCAGGAGAATCGCTCGAACCCAGGAGGTGGTGATTTCAGTGAGCCGAGATCGAGCCGCCGCCCTCCAGCCTGGGCGACAGACTGGAAAAGAGAAGAGTCCTGGCTTGGATGAGAAGGTACGGGGTGCCTTGGTCACAGGGAAGGAGTGTTGGCAGTCTGATTATCCAGATAATTCATTCACGCGAAAGAACGAATTATCTACATACAAATAGCAGCATTTAACCATTTAAAGCTGGATGGCTTTTCACCTTAATATTGGCCGGGCCCAGATTGTAACAACAGAATTCTAAGATGAAATAGGCTTTTAATTCAGCCCCTACCCCATGTATTTTTTACATTTTTAAACCCGCTGTCCCACTTACTCAGGAAGCTGAGGCAGGAGAATCACTTGAACCCCGGAGGCAGAGGTCGCAGTGAGCCGACATGGTGTCACTGCACTCCATTCTGGGCAACAGAGTGAGACTCTATCTCAAAAAGACCCCAAAAAACAAAACACTGTACTGCTCATGGACAATGCCCTGGCCACTCCAGAACTCTGACGGAGACACACAAGGAGATGAATGTTTTCCTGCCTGTTGGCACAACATCCATTCTGCAGCCCACAGATGAAGGAGTAATTCTGACTTTCAAACCTTATTATTTAAGGAATACATGTGCTCAAGTTATAGATGCCATAGACAGTGATTCCTCTGATGGATCCTGGCAGAGTCCACTGAAAGCCTTCTGCATGAGAGTCACCGTTCTAGACACTGTTCAGAACATTTGTGATTCCTGGGTAGAAGTCAGAATATCAGGCTGGGCGCGGTGGCTCAAGCCTGTAATCCCAGCACTGTGGGAGGCCGAGACGGGTGGATCACGAGGTCAAGAGATCGAGACCATCCTGGTCAACACGGTGAAACCCCATCTCTACTAAAAATACAAAAATTAGCTGGGCATGGTGGTGCGTGCCTGTAATCCCAGCTACTCAGGAGGCTGAGGCAGGAGAATTGCCTGAACCCAGGAGGCGGAGGTTGCGGTGAGCCGAGATCGTGCCATTGCACTCCAGCCTGGGTAACATGAGTGAAACTCCGTCTCAAAAAAAAAAAAAAGGCCGAGGCGGGTGGATCACGAGGTCAAGAGATCAAGACCATCCTGGTCAACATGGTGAAACCCCGTCTCTACTAAAAATACAAAAAATCAGCTGGGCATAGTGGCGCGTGCCTGTAATCCCAGCTACTCAGGAGGCTGAGGCAGGAGAACTGCCTGAACCCAGGAGGCGGAGGTTGCGATGAGCCGAGATCGTGCCATTGCACTCCAGCCTGGGTAACATGAGTGAAACTCCGTCTCAAAAAAAAAAAAAAGAAGTCAGAATATCAACATGAACATTAGTCTGAAAGAAGTTGATTCCAACCCTCATGGATGACTTTGAGGGGTTCAAGACTTCCGTGGAGGAAGTCACTACAGACGTGGTGGAAACAGCAAGAGAACTAGAATTGGAAGTGGAGCCTGAAGAAGGACTGAGCGGCTGCGATCTCAGGATAGAACCTAGGTGAGTGAGAAGCTGCTTCTCATGGATAAGCAGAGAAAGTGGCCACTTGAGATGGAACCCACTTCTGGTGAAGACGGTGTAAACACTGTGGAAATGGCAACAAAGGCTTTGGAGTATTTCGTAAACCCAGTTGACAACGCAGCAGCAGAGATTGAGAGGGCTGATTCCAATTTTGAAAGAGGTCCCACTGTGGGTAAAACGCCATCAAACGGAGCTGCCCACCACAGAGAACTCTTTCATGAAAGGAATAGGTCATCAATGTGGCAAACGTCATTGTCTTATTTTAAGAAACTGCCACATTCACCCCAACTTCAGCAACCACCACCCTGGTCAGTCCGCAGCCGTCAGCATGGAGCCGAGACCCTCCCCCAGCAAAGAGCTGATGGTCGTCAGGGCCTCAGATGGCCATTAGCATACTTCATCAACAAAGCATTTTTAATTATGATATCTTTTAACGTAATGTTATTACACAAGTAATGGACTGCAGGATAGTGTAGACATAACTTTCACCCATGCTGAGAAACCAAAAAGTCCTGTGACTTGCCTTATGGCAGTATTAGATTGATTGTGGCCATCTAGGACCAAATCTGCAACATCTCTGAGGTTTGCCTATACTTAGTTCATGGAGTGTTTTTTTAAAAAATGTAAATTTAGCAATGCATTTAACTATTTACTGGCTAATGCCTACTGCCCCGAGCATAACACGAGCTGGTGTGTGAGTGAGAGTGTGTGTGTGTGTGTGTGTGTGTGTGTGTGTGTGTGTGTGGTCCAAGGTGGGTGCGGAAATCCCCATGAGAAATCTCTGCCTTTAAGCAACTCCTAGCCTGTCCTGAGAGTTAAATACTCAACACACAGTAGTCAGTGTTAAGTGCAGTGCAAATAACCCCAACAGCAATTTTCGAGCTAATCTGCCTGGAAAAAAAAAAAAAATCACTGTTCATGCTCTGAAATCCCTCATTTTTTTCTTCCGGGACATTCCAAGTGCATTGCAAAGTACAGTGTTAAGATTTTGATCCGTGTGTATTTCTGAGGCAAATTTGCGTCTGCTGTTGGCTGGGGCTTGGGCTGTCCGGGGGGGGCACCCATCTCAGACCTTTTTATTCATCCTGTAAGTGGCCCCACCATGACTCCCCAGCCAGCCTGGGCGCGCACGGAGACGTTCCGGCAAGAGCAAGCGGCTCCTATGGCAAAATGAAGAATGTGTTGGGAGGCGCCATCCCCGCTGGCTAGAGCATCACATTTTTTTCTTTCTTCAATTCTCCACTAAGGGCTAACTTTACAACTTTTATTATAATATGCTTTATGTACAACAGTGAAACTTTACTGCAACAGATGCCCATTTTATATATGCATGCATAAAGCATATTTTCAAGATCCTTCGTCCGAGGCTCATAATACAATATTAAACCCACACCGTATTTTCTCTATGCATTCATAAAAAAAGCACTCAGTCCTTTGGAAAATGTTATTAGGAACTTTGACTCTGGGGTGTCGGATGTTTCAGGCTGTGTGCATCTTTTACTGAACAGGAGCGGAGGGGGAGCCACGCCTGCCGCGCGGAGCGGCTCACAGGCCTTGCAGACCTGGAGCAAGGCGTGACGCTGCAGCCCAGCAGAGCTGTCTGTGTGGGGTTTTTCCCTCCACTGGGCAGCAGTAGCTGCAAGACATGGGCTGAGGGGGTGCAAATTAGATGTCACATCAGAAATTATATTCAGTTATTTATCATCAGCAGGAGAGTTCCAGCAGGACTGGAAGAAATTGAAACAATACCTCTAAGTAATTCCAGCCTTTTTTGGATTAGGGTCTGGTCTCAGGAAAGCCCTATAAACTAGGCGATTCTGACTACTACAAATTGTGATTTGTTTGTCCTGGGTCTAAACCCGGCAGATTAATTCTGAGATTGTATTTGACATTTTGCATTCTGTTTATCACTCAGCGACCTGCCCGACAAGGGATAGAACCTCTCTTTCCTCCCAGACCCACTGCGGTGTCCCCAAGTCACCTGGAGCTGCAGCCAGCTGGCGTGGCACCCAAGGCACGCATGTCTTCCGAGTGAGTACTTTCTTTAATCGTCAGTCTTCCTACGTGTTTTTAAATCTTATTAAAAATTCATTAATTGGCCAGGCTCAGGGACTCCCACCTGTAATCTCAACATTTTGGAAGGCCGAGGTGGGTGGATCATTTGAGGTCAGAAGTTTGAGACCAGCCTGGCCAACATGGTGAAACCCGTCTCTACTAAAAATACAAAAAAAAAATAGTTGGGCATGGTGGCGAGGACCTGCAATCCCAGCTACTCGGGAGGTTGAGGCAGGAGAATCACTGGAACCCGGGAGACGGAGGTTGCGGTGAGCTGAGATTGTGCCACTGCACTCCAGCCTGGTGACAGAGAGACTCCATCTCAAAAAAAAAAAAAAACCAAAGAAAAGGAAAAAATTCATTAATCAGTATTCAAAAGTAGTTCATTCTAACAGTCTGAGATAACACCTGCCCTGTTCTGTGCAAAGACCCCAGAGAGGGGCCCCTGAGGCTGCCTCCCTGCTGGGGCTGCTGTCCAGGGAGCAGAGGCTGGGGTGAGCACGCCCCTGTGTGGCAGGCAGGACACGTGGACACCCAGAAGGGGCCTCGCCCGCCCACATCAGCAGCCTACAGCACCCTGACCTACATGACGTCAGTGCCTTAAGCAGCTGCCTGCTGGTGTGGCTTGCTCTGCAGCTAAAGCTAACAGATGCCAGCTCCCACCATGAGCCACACACCCTTCCAGCCCCTAGAAATGCAGAAATGAACAAAACGGAAAGAAAGTACCTGTGTGGAGGAGCCTACTTGCAAGGGGCACCCGTGTCAGCCTGCCTCCCCACACCCGCTGCTGCGTGGGATCTCCCCGCACACATGTGATCCTGTCGTTTGCAGCAGAGGGAGGGTTCATCTATTCCCAGCCTTCGTTTTTGTTTTGATAAACAACATCTTACCACGGTCACAGGAGCCACTCACGGTGCATGTCTGTACGTAGAATTGCTGTGCGTGCGCGTCTCCACCTTCAGAAGATCCAGAAACATTGCCTGAGCTCAGGTGGCCACAGAGGCAGGAGGAGGGAGGACGATGGTGACAAGACAGACAGGAGCAGGTGGTGAAGGTGCTGTGTTGTTGCAGAGGTGGGAGGTGACGGTGCAGCTCCTTGGGAGGTGGACAAGGCAGCCTGAGGACCTAGCTGGGAAGGGTTCGAGGGGTGGAGTCTCCTGATTGATTATTGATGTCTGACAGGGAAGGGGCAGGAGAGAAGGCAGGAAAAGAGAGTGTTTTCACCTGGAAACTCCATCCAGGTGACAGATGCAATTAGAAAGAAGCAAGAGGATGCGGATGATATTTGAAGTATGTAGAAATGAAATTCACAGGATTTAAAAGAGGAGATCCTGAGATGCACCTGGCAGCCCCAGACAGCCGGGAGGGTGGCAGTGAGGTCCCGGAGATGGGAAGGTGGATGGGGATAAAGGAAACGTACTGCCTGGCATCGTGCCACAGCCTTGGACATCAGAACAAAACCCTGTTTTTATAATATTATTTCATCATCATAATGAAAAGAGTTTTCACTCTGTCGCCCAGGCTGGAGTGCAGTGGTGCAATCTCAGTTCACTGCAACCTCCGCCTCCCGGGTTCAAGCAATTCTCCTGACTCAGCCTCCTGAGTAGCTGGGATCACAGGCTCCACCATGCCTGGCTAATTTTTGGATTTTTAGTAGCGACGCGGTTTCATCATGTTGGTCAGGCTGTTCTCAAACTCCTGACTTCAGGTGATCCACCCACCTTGGCCTTCCAAAGTGCTGGGATTACAGGCGTGAGCCGCAGCTCCTGGCCGGAGTTTCAGCTTGGGAAGATGAAAACATCGTGGAGATGGAGGATGCTGATGGACTCTGTGAGTGTGCTTGGTGCCACGGAACAGGACACTCACCAATGGTGAAGGTGGTAAATGTTATGTCATGTATATTTTACCACAATTAAAACATTACAAAGGAAAAAACAGCTCCTGTTGATGCTGGCTTTGCAGAGCGCATTGCAATGCCCCCAGCATTCATACTGAGAATGACTTAAATGTCCCTTAAGGAAATTCTCACCCCGCACAGGGGATGTCCCCGAGACACCAAGGCCTCAGACCTGCCCCGAACGGCTCCAGCAGCTCAGCTGTGGCCGTCTGGAGCACAGGGGTCCTCTCTTCCACCTCCAAAGGCAGCCGTCTCCACTCACAGATCTGGGCCACATGGCTCCTGACCTCCTCCCTGTTCAACACCCCACTTCCCACCTCACTGCCTGTGGGACCAGGTTGCTGCTGGGCCCCAGATGGCCGGAGGCTTGAGGTCAGTCATCTCTGGATCTCCAGCTCATCAGTCACCTGCTGGGATGGAGTCAGCGCTCCGGGGCTGCACGGCGCCCACCTGAGCTCCAGCCGACATCAAACAGGGCCTGAAGACGGCTCCTGTCTATGTTCCCACAGCCGCCCCGTTTTGAGCAGAAAGCTTGCCTGTGGCCGCCGGCCACCAAAACGGTCTCTCTGTTCGTTCTCAACCCTGCCTCCCTGCCCTTTGCGGCCCCTCGCTGTCTGGCGTGTGACTAGGGCTCTGTTTATGCTCACCTTAAGGCAGTGCAATGCCAGCTGCAAGTGAGCTGTATAATTATTCATCAAAACAACGTTTGGAGGTGCATCCTTAAGGAACGGTAACAGGGAAGTCGGCTTGTGTAACACAGGTGGAAAATATGACAAATCGCTGAGCTCTCAGTGATCCTCCACATCAGTTCTCCACAGCCAGGAGAGCCGCTTAAAGATTCCACGCAGATGGGCAGTGGCCGAGGCAGTTTCCTCATCCGGGAAGTTCTTGTCCAGGTAGAAAGCACGTGATAGAAAGGCCAGCTCTGACACTGTGCACGCTGCGAGCTGGTGGTGAGCTGGGATCAACCACACGTCTGGGGTGAGGAAGGATATGCCACTGGGACGCGGGGCCCTGGGAGAGCAGCTTGCATTTTAGCCTGGAAGGGCAGAGTTGGTTCTGGCTGCAGGTGACCCTCGCAGGGAGGATGCTCCTGCACAGACACGGTGAGGAAGACCAGGGAGGAAGAGCAGGGCTTCAGGCTCCAACAGGAGACGGAAATGAAGGACCCCCAAGCCTCACCCTGGCTGGGCACAGAACGGAGACAGGGCTGCAGGCGGACTCTGTGTGGCGAGAGTGCCCTGATGAAGCCCTCTTGCTTCCCCTGGGCTGTGCTGCTGAGGTCTTCCAGCCGGCAATGGAAACAGCACAGGAGAAATCCCTGTGGACTGCCTGGAGGAGATCCAAGGACTGCACTCTCGGGTTCTCTGCTCCGTGGGGTCTGGGAGATGTACGAGTGAGCTCACTTCAGGCATCAGTCGCCGGCGCTTTCTCCACGACTGCCGACGTACCATAATGCAATTGAAATGGACGTCCACGTCCCTACAAACCCTGGTTCAATAGCGTTTCATTACTGTGAGGGCCAACGGAGCTCTTTCTTCTGTGCTGCAAGTTTATTTCAGCCTCAATTATTAAGCAGCTTGTTTAATAATGCAGGCCTTCGCATTGTCGACAGAAGGGCAGGTGCCGCGCTTCAGAGCGCGTTGTCTCGGGAAAGCTGCGGGAGGCCGGCTCACTCTCTCGTCCTGCGCGTAGGGTCATCCGTTAATGGGCAGGAGGAGGTTTTTACTCCTTGATAAATGAGGCGCGCCTGCTCCGTGCACCCTGACGGGCTATCGACAGCCCGCCCGTTCCAAATGATGCCTGCCTGCATATTGCATGTGGCGAGCTTCCTGGGATGCAGCTGACCATTCCAGTGGTTTTCAGAGAAAAGCAGATGCTGCCGAAGCCAAGCTCCTTCCCGGCGCCGCCCGCGTGCCACACGCACACGCACGGATGCTGCGTTATTACAACACGCGGGAGAGGAGTCATTCCTGGGCTGACGCTCCTCATTCCGTCCAGAGCCCTCCAAGCCCATGCCCTTTGTTCTCAACTGAGAAGCTCCTGCATGCCGCCCTGGCCGGGGCTCCTGACAGCCTGAAGGTCAGGGAGCAGCAAGTGAAGGAGCAAGTGAAGCCCACCAGGGGAGCTGTGTGCTGGGCTTGGCCACACTGCACACCCAGCAGCACACGCATATCCACTGTATTCCCACGGAGGACACACCCGCAGAGAGGGTGAGCTCAGGCCCTCACACGCAGCGCAGGTGACTGACCCCCACAGCTTCGCTTCAGGTCTCTGGGCTGGTGGATGTGTGCTGCGGGGTGGGAGTCAGGTGGTCAGAGTCCCAGGCCGGGATCGTCCAGGCACAGCAAGGAAATAGCTCAGCAGAAAGAAGGAGCAGGAGTCAGAATTCCGAACCCCTTTGGGAGGCAGAAGAGCTCTCGGGGTGGACAGAGGCCATCCGCAGGCCAGTTTTCCTCAGCATGTGAAAGTAATGTTCTGGGAATGATGGAGACATTGCTAAAGCCAGGAAGCAGTGGTCAGAGAGCTGATTATTTAAATTTTAGAGAGTTAAAATCTTCTGTGGGGGGATCGAATGTTCACGGCAGTTCCAGCTGACACATGGAATTCGGGGAGAGATGGTATCAGAGCATGAGGACGATGACCTAGACAGGGCTGGCCGGAGTCAGGCCTGTGTCACATGCAGGGTGTGTGTAGGGGTGGTATCAGGTCGGTGAATTCCAGAGAGAGTCCGGGCTGGAGACGCCATCTCTAACGTATCAGCACCAAGACAGACGTCAGCGCCAGCTTGTGGGCAACCCCAGATTAAGAGGTCATGACAACCCCCAACACCCCTCATGCGCTCTCTCCTTCCAGAAATGAAAACCCTGTGCCTTCCTTCCCGACGCTTTGGAATTAAACTGGAGGGTTTGAGTGACAAACACGTCCTCCAAGTCAAGCTCCCTCCGCCTCGCACCTGCCCACATGTGCTTTTCCCGGAGCAGGGCGAGGAAAGAAACCAGAGCAGAGCAGACCCCTGAAGACCAGCCAGCAGTGCGCAGGAGACGGACGGAGTAAACTCAGTAAAACGACGTTCAGAAGGACAATGGGAAGCGCGATCGGAGAGAAGAAAGAACAGTGCTAAGAAGTCATTTTACAGAATCAGTGAGGAGAGCCTGGCCAGAGGGAGCGGTCAGCAGCGTCCGGCAGGAAGAGAACTCACTGTGCCCCTTGGATTTGACAACATGGAACCAGGATATTGATGTTTCCAGTGCAGACTTGGTGAAATCACATCACCAGGTTACAGGAGGTTAAAGACAGGATTGACGGTGATGGGGCAGGCGTCTGGAGAGGGAGGAGAGGACGAAGGCCGTTTCTCATCATCTGTAGTTTGGGTGCCCAGTTGAGTGAGCTTAAGAATAACTTAATATCGGCAAAATTCCAGCAGAAACTGTGAGAAATATCACCCCCCTTCAGCAAAGTGTTGGATGGGTTCATTCTGCTTCCAAAATAAATAAAGAGAAAACCGATGTGCAGCAGCGCGGTGGCTAAAACCCAAAACACAAAACCACCGCTGTGGGAGAATCCCACTTGCTGAGAGAGGTGGGGCCCCTCCCTCCACCGCCTGCATTAAGGGAGGGAATTCAGGGCCACTGGGGTGTGAGGTTGGGAGAAAACGCACCTGTGCCCTCGCTCACACATTCCGTTCTCCTGTCTGTGCCTCCCTGGGGAACGGGATCTCGGGGGAGATTCTTTAGCCCAACTCGTTTTATGCGTCACTGCACCGGTCCTTAGTCTCTACCGACCTGTAAAGACTAACGTGGAAGTCCTAACTTTACTAACATGTAAGTCCTGCAGTTTGCTTCTCCTTTGTTTACCCATCTGAGAATGAAAGGCCGTGAAATATTTAAAAGCATCTGTTCTGCACTCCCCCAACATTATTAACAGGGAACAAAAAGTTATTTCATTCCCTCATTTGTCAGCTGCCTAAAGGACTCGAGGGACATGGAGAATTTCATAGCAGGCACCCGCAACGTAACAGATTGCAAATGCTTTCAACACTTCCAGCTCAACAGTCTGCTGAATAATTGAGCACACAGAACTGCAACCCACTTAAAAGGCTTCTCCCTTGCCAAGGGTGCAGAGGCCATCCTTGTGGACCTGGTCCCACCAAAGCCTCCACACTGGACGTGGTCAGTTCCCTGATGGAGCACTGGGTGGTACCTCTGTGACCCAGATTGCAAAGGGAAGCCTGGAACAGAGGAGTCAGGTGAGGAAAACAGAAGGTTCTCCCACGAAGGCGATGGGCATTACTTAGGTTTCACCAAAGACCAGAACCTGTGGGGTGTGAAGGCTGAAGGGTGGGTTAAAACCGGTATGTGAGCTTGGACCACGAATCAAGGCTCTGCTGTCCTTGATTTATCTCTACTTGGAGTGTGTGACAAAGGCCTCAGTGTGGCGTGCCCAAACTCAAGGCGACTGCCTTTCTCCCCAAATGCCATGCTTCTCCTGGGTCCCCACCCTCATAAAAGGAACCAGAAGCTCTGCGGTTCTCAGGTTAGACATGAAATCGGTGCATCACCTTGTAAGGGATCAGATGGGCGCCACTCCCACATCTGCACACCTCCACTCTGTACAAAGATCCCTGCAGGGAACAAGCACAGGGTGCAGCTGGCCTTGGCCTCCTCAGAGAGCCTCAGCGTGTCTCCTCATCCCTGGGAAGCGCCACTGCACCCAGTGGAATCTGAGTCACCTTTGACACCCCCACCTCCAACCTCACTCACCCAACCTGGATGCAGCCACAGGACGGAAGCCAGTCCTCTGGCCACTTGGGGAGTCGATGGTGACGGTTGCAAGGTGTTTATTCACCAGGCAGGCTGAGGGCAGTCCTCGGTCAAGACCAAAGGCAGCAGGCTCCAAGGTCTGAGCTTGGTTACGGCTCTGCTCCATCATTGAGAGACCTCGTGTCCTACTTAGCAAACACAATTCTATAAAAACCGCATGAAACAGAGCCACCCAGTCTAGAAAGCAGCGGACGCGGCCAGCCCTCAGCACAGCGCCATCCCCCGCAGGGGTGGCCTTCCACACGGCCACTCATCAACTCATCCCTTCCAAAGGCTTGCAGGGCTTCCGCGATTGGGCTTCGGTGTCCGCTCTCCCCGTCGGGATATGTGTTCCACGAATCTGCACCCTTCTCTTTATCATTCCCCAGACAGCTTCAATCAGCCCGTCCTTTTGCTCCGACTCTGTTCCAACCGATCTTCAAGCACGGTAATTTCGTGTAGAAAACATTTCTCCCGTCATGGAGTCTCCATCCCTGGGTGATCACTCAGTGATGCGGCCACCCCTCTTCCTCCTGGTTCTGAAAGCACGCCGTCTCTAAACTGCAAATCCCACTGGGGCACACTCTTGCTTACCAGACCTCAGCCGCTTTCCAGTGCTATTCGGTCCAAAACCACGACCCATCCTCCAGCGGCCCGTCCGCCCAGCTCTGCCTCCCCCGAGCCCCTTCCAGCGTGCATTCCCACCCCGGAGGGCTGGCGGTCCTCCCGTCCTGGTTCCCAAACCCCGCCCCGCTGCTGCTGCCCAGCTCAGGCCTGGGGTCCTGTGCTGCTTCCTGGGAAGCCCCTCCTTCCCGCTCTCCTACTGTTAATTCTTACTCACTTGGCTCCAGTTTATGCAGGATTCCTCCCACCACCCCGTCCCAGGAAGCAGTGGGGCTCTGGATTGACACCCTCCTTGTACCACACACGTAGTTAAATACATCCGTGAAAACCCCTGCTGTGCTGGTGGCCTCCTGTGCCCTATCTGCGGGGACAGGGCCACGCCCGCCTTGCTCTCGGCCTTGGCTCAGGGTTAGAGGGGAGTGGGGAGGGCGATTTGGAGAAAAAAAGCCTCGTGTTTGGGGAGCAAATGAGCAAGGCTGCCGGCTCTGCACATCCTTCCTCCACCCTCTCTGCTCTCCAGGGCCAAGGCTGGGAGCCTCATGGCCTCTCCTCTGCCCCTCCCAGCCTCAGAGGGAAGCTCGGTCAGACCCCTCCTCGTGGGTCCAGCCTCACCCCTGCCTGAGGTCCCCTTGGACTGCATTTTGCTCAATAACGCTTTCTGCTTAGAGGTCATGCACACTTTTCATAGATTTATTTATTTTTGATACTATTCATAGAGCATTTTTTAAAATTCCGTTTTTAATGGTTGGTTTTTATATAAAAACAGACATGATATTTACCTTGTTACAGGAGCCACGATACAGGCAACTTATTAATTCTCATAATTATTCTGTGACCTTTTTGAAGCATTACCTAATCAATTCTGTTGTATCCAAATAACTTTGATTTTTTATATTCTGATGCTCATAGTTGAGCTATTCCCCTCCTCATAATGATCCACCTAAAACCTGCAGTTCGATGTGAAAATTCAGTGAGGACAGGGCTCCTTCGTCTTGCCATCATGTCGTCAACCATTGTCAGGTTAAGGAAACCCCATTCTGTTCCCAGTTTTCAAATATTTTATCAAGAATGAATATTGGGCTGGGTGTGATGGCTCACGCCTGTCATCCCAGCACTTTGGGAGGCTGAGGTGGGTAGATCACAAGGTCAGGAGTTTGAGACCAGCCTGACCAAGATGGTGAAACCCCGTCTCTACTAAAAATACAAAAATTAGCCAGGGGTGGTGGTGAACACCTGTAAGCCTGTCATCCCAGCTACTCAGGAGGCTGAGGCAGGAAAATTGCTTGAACCTGGGAGGCAGAGGTTGCAGTGAACCGAGATTGCACCATTGCACTCCAGCCTGGGCAACAGAGTAAGACTTCATCTCAAAAAAAAAAAAAAAAAAGAACGTTGTTTAAAAGGCTTTTTGCACCTAAGATTATCGCTTTTTCCTAGTTTACCCTGTTAATGTGGTGAATTGCCCTAGTGTTTTGTTTGAAGATGTCATTCACATACAAAAATACAAAGACCTTCAATGTTCAGTCTGATAGCTTCAGCAGTTGTATAAACGGTGTCCCGGTGCCCAGAACAAGATGCAAACCACCTCCATCCCTCCAGGAAGCTCCCACTTCTCTTTCACGCGCCTTCTGCTCTGTTTTCAGACGTTTTGGTTATTTTCAGTTCAGGGCAATTACATCTAACAGAGCTATAAACGTTCTTACAGAGGTGCTTATGGTGACATGCAGCCCCTCTGCCCCCAGGTAAACACCTGGGGGTGAACTTGCTAAGTTGTGAGACAGAGGTGGACGCTTGACCACCTTGATAACGTCATTCATCACGTCTAAGAGATTTTCTGTACGCACGGTCACACTGCCTGCAGCTAAAAAGGCTTTGACTTTATCTTTTCCAGTTCGTACTAGTTTTTTTTTCTTTCTTTCTTTTTTTTCTTTTTGCTAATTTACTGGCAAGGATCTCCAGCACAATTTTGATAGAAGTGGAAAGAGTGGACATCTTAGCCTGCCTCCCCCTCCTCAGCTGGAAACGTTCAGTATTTTAACATCATTTAAGGTGTTAGCTGTAGGTTTTTCATACATGTCCTTTATCAGATTTCCCAAACTCACTTTGGCTCCTATTTTGGAGAGCGTTTTGCTATGAAGAGGTGCTGAATTGATCATGTGCTTTTGCCATACCTATTAAGATAATTATGTTTGTTTTTTCCTCTTTTATTCTCCTGATGTGCATTATTTTGATTTTTTAATATTAAACTATCCTTGCCTTCTAGAATCAAAACCCACCTCATCCCAGTGCTTGATTTGAATAGAAACATTTCATTGAGTCTTTCTGCATCTTTGTGCAGGAATGACGTAAGTCAGCAACTACCTTCTTCATAACCTCTTTGATGGTGTTTGAGTCCCATCCCAGCAGCTCACGCCTGTAATCCCAGCCCTTTGGGAGGCCGAGGTGAGTGGATCATTTGAGGTCAGGAGTTCCAGACCAGCCTGACCAACATGGTGAAACCCTGCCTCTACTAAAACCAAAAAAATTAGCTGGGTGTGGTGGCAGACACCTGTAGTCCCAGCTACTTGGGAGGCTGAGGCAGGAGAATCACTTGAACCCAGGAGGCAGAGGTTGCAGTGAGCCAAGATCGTGCCACTGCACTCCGGCCTGGGGAACAGAGTAAGACTCTGTCTCAATAATAATAATGATAATCTGCTAAAGATCGGGGTTCATCCTTTCTTAAATGTCTGTCTCAATAATAATAATAATAATCTGC
>NW_022437096.1:1244420-1287168 GCF_009761245.1 Sapajus apella
AATAATAATAATCTGCTAAAGATCGGGGCTCATCCTTTCTTAAATGTTTAGTAGAATTGTCTGGTAAAGCCATCTGAATATGGAGTTTTCTTGTTGGGAATGTTTTCGAGTATGAATTCAATTTCTGTAATAGATTTAAGTTTACGTAGATTTTCTATTCTTGCGTCTGATTGGTTACTTTTTATTTTTCAAGGAATTTGTTTTTTCATCAAAGTTGTTGAGATTATTTGCATAAAAGAATTG
Source organism: Sapajus apella (assembly GCF_009761245.1). NCBI lineage: Eukaryota > Metazoa > Chordata > Mammalia > Primates > Cebidae > Sapajus > Sapajus apella. The sequence continues at coordinate 1,244,664 of NW_022437096.1, forward strand.
GTAATTTTCCCATGCTAGACTTCCAATTTACGTAATATCTGTAATTCCTGATAGTGGTGATTTGTGGTTTTATTATTTTATTTTTCTTGATCAGTGTTGTTAGAGATTTATTAATATTACTAATCTTTTCAAATAACCCCCTTTGGCTTCTGTTAATTATTTTCTGTTTTCTATTTTATTACTTTCTGCTCTGAGCTGAGTTCTGATTTTTTTTTAACTCACTTTAGTTTAAGACCACCTTTCTTTTACTAGCTTCTTAAGGTGGGATTGTGGTTTATTTATATCAGTTTTTTTTAATGCATACATATATAAAGCTACAAATTTCCTTCTAAATTCTATTTTAACTGCTTGCCACTAATTCTAATATATTAGGTTTTCATTCTGATTCAATTCAAAACGTTATCTCATTCCCTCTGTAATGTCTTTTTTCATGCATGGAATGTTTAGCAGTGTGTTGTTTAATTTTCAAATATTTGTGGATTATTTAAATGTCTCATTGCTACTTATTTCTACTTGAAAGCCATTATGATTAGAGGATCTATTCTGTGTAATTTTAATAATTTAATAATATATAGAGACCATTTTTGTAATCTGTCTTGAAGAAGATGTCATAGAACCCATATTCTGTGGTTGTGGGTTGTAATGCTCTTTAAATATTACGTAATCCAAGTTGGTTGATAATACTTTTCGTATTCGATAAGCCTAAAGATATTTCGGCTAGTCTACCAAGGAATTACCAGATTGGTGATACACGTGGCTGCTTGTGGCTGCCTGTTTCTCTCTGCATCTGTCCGTTTTGCTTTACGCAACCTAACAATCTCTGCTGTTCGGTTAATAGCTGTTTAACGTATTGTGCGTCTTTAACAAATTCGCCGTGATAAAATTCCGTCCTTCAGTGTCTCATGACACTCGTCCTCTTCAGTTCCATTCTGACTGATGCCAGCAGAGCCACGCGTACCCACAAGAGCTCCCGGGCCCGTCTCACCGGCCCGCCTTCCTCCTCCCCGAGTCGTTGCAGCTAAATCTGCGTCTTCCAAGAAGAATTTCCTTGTTCCTTGTTTTGTTTTGATTCGGTCTCATAATATTTACATTTCATTTTGAGTGCTTCGTCTGTTTAGATCTGATGTAATTATTGCTATGACGGGTTTAAGTCTCTCATTTTGAAGTTTGTTAAATACCAATTCAGTGCGTTCTTTGTTCGGTTCGATTGTGAGTCAACTGTGTGTTTAGTATTCTGTAGGACGTCCCTAATCGACTTTGCAGCCACGCTTTGTGTTGTGTTTATACATTCGCCTAGGAATTACGTGCACGTAGCTCAGTAATTATCTTCCCAGGACATCTTTCAATTTCACAGCCCTGAGGAGGCCTTGGGGCTCCAGTTGCACGCTGCTGCCTCACATCCTGTGTGGTCTCGTGTTGTATTTCTAGCCATGCTCCAAAATACACTGCAAATATTTTTGCTTCAAATATTGTTATTTAAATATTAAATTATTAATGTAATTAATTCATGTCATGATTAAGATTATTTAAAATTAATATACTTGCAATGCTTTATTTTATGTTAACTATTTATTTTATATTGAAGTTTTGTATTAAAATATTATATTGCATATTAAGTACATCTTTAACATATTTTACATGAATATAATAAATAAGATGACTTGAGTTATGGGGTCCTTGCTACTTTATGCTCAGATTCACAGCCCCTCAGCCACTCTTTGAATCCACAAATGCCTTGAGAGAAAAAGCATCAGCGTCCACACCCAGCCGTGGCCGTCCACACCCCACTCAGCACATCCACGCCGGCCCTGCCGCTCCCCAACCCAGACCTGTTTTTCCTCTGCCGCCCTCACCTCTGAAAGGGGCTCCAGGCTCCCTCAACTCAGCCCATCAGATCCAAAGCCGGGGTTCTCCTGACCCCACACCCTCCTCCGTCGGGGGTGATCTCGCCTCAACATCCTCACACAGCCCCACCTCCGACATTGCACACGAGACTGCCGGAGCCCCAGCTCACTCTGCCTGCACTACGCCCTGCGCCGCGAGAGGCACGGCTTTCAGCAGAGCCCCAAGGGAGGCCTCCCTCACCAGGGTTTGCCCATGGACACCTCCCAGCCCTCCCTCCACGGTGCCCTGCACACTCAACCTGGAAGCAGCAGGGACTCATGGAGACGTCACTCATTGCTTGGCTGTGAGGGGTGATCTCGGGACCTGCCCCTGATGCACTCAGGAAACACTGACCAAGACACACATGGGCCCCCACACCAGGAGAAACAGCCACACACGGTGAAGAGTGGTCGTCATTCTTGTCTACGTTCATGCAGAATGACCCATAAAAATACACCTGCCCACGTGCCAGGGCGACCCTCCCTGCCAGGCCTGGCATGAACAAAAGGTGTGAATATTTCAGTCACTAAATTATGAGTCCAGGATCAATCCCTGCAAAGCTAGGAGGCTGAAGTGAATGTGGAGTTCTGAATTACTGTTGCATGGGTGCCAGCATGTCTCCTCCGGGCAGAGGGAAACCAGGGCTGGCAGTGTAATTACACGGAGCATGTTGATTCCCACCCGGGGGACGCAGGCCATCCCCTCCACATCAGGTCTCTCCACCACGCAGGTAACAGTGGCCCCATGACTCTTATTAAAGCAGACATTCCTGAATTCCAATTCACCAGGGCACCACAGCTGTTCAGGTGCAACTGTGTGCTCCTTAGCCAAGTGCCTGGCACTGGGAATGTTTCCATGTGTTGCTTCTCTGAGGGGGAATTGCAGAAACTGCCACCATGCTTCCACGGGAATTGGGAGGAATCTGCAAGCAGCAGCCACCCCAGGACTGCAGGCCCCACCTCCCAGGAGCGGCCCGGGCCAGTGCTGTGGCTCACCTGGCCAGCACCTGGGAAGAACCCCAATTTGCTCAACAAATGTGGGTCCCAGCGCTACCCTGGGAGGTAAAGAAGGGGTGATTCCATCCCATATGACTCAGGAGCCACAGAAAGTCCTTAAAAATGTACCCTTCCTCCCCAGGTGCTCCGGATTCCAGAACACGCTCTTCCCACAAGAAAGCTGTTTTGCGCTTTCCCTGCTTTCAGCTGGTCCTCTTGCCAACACCCAAGCACCCTCTGAAGGGACCCTGGAGACTCCACCTTCTCCAGCTCCCAGCTGGACCCAGACCAAGCCCCATGGCTGCTGCAGCCCTTCCAAGCTTAGGGAGGAAGCCACAGAGGTGACCTGTTTGTGGAACCCATCTCAGTGCCCCGTGCAGGGCGCAGGAACAGAAGCCTCATGAACCCACCTGGCCCGAGTGCAGGTCCCAGCCTCTGAGTGTCTCCCGAGCAGCTCCCCGGAGATGCCGCTCAGGGACCCAGGTGCCAGGCTCTATCCTGCCGTGTGTGTGATCACAGCGTACCGCCCAGGAACCCACAGGTGAATATTCCACAGCTATTAAAAATCACGTTGCAACACGATAGTCAGCATTCACGTCACCACACAGCACCGTGACCATTTTAATTCACTCATGCACAAATCATGTGCCATCAAAAGTGTACAATTGGGCCGGGCGCCATGGCTCATGCCTGTAATCCCAGCACTTGGGAGGCTGAGGCAGGTGGATCGTGAGGTCAGGAGTTCAAGACCAGCCTGGCCAACATGGTGAAACCCCGTCTCTACTAAAAATACAAAAATTAGCCGGGCGTGGTGGCAGATGCCTGTAATCCAAGCTACTCGGGAGGCTGAGGCGGGAGAATCATTTGAACCCAGCAGGCGGAGGTGGCGGTGAGCCGAGATTGTGACACTGCACTCCAGCCTGGGAGACAGAGCGAGACGCTGTCTCAAAAAAAAAAGTGTACAATTGGAAGAGTGATGGCAAACGTGTACGCCCACATCCCCACCACCGTGGCCATGAAAACAAGAACACCAGGGTCATTAGGAGGCACTGGCGGCCAGGTGGCCCCCATTGGGACTTTGCATTGTTGTGGGGCCAACCCCTAAGTAACCCCACCCTGTCTGGGGGCTGTGGTCAAACTCTTCAGCTGCCACATCCAGGCACAGGTGTCTGGCAATGCACGAGCTCACCCCATCAAACCCGTTAAATCTTAAGTATTTAACACCCTGAGACGTGAACGAAACATGAGGCTCTCGCTCATTGCCTATCAGGGTCTAAGATGACTCTGTCCTCAAATTTATGCCAGCACATCAAAATGCCCTTCTGGTTCCCCAGCTTGGGACAATGTGGTCTGAATCAGCCACTGTTGGAAATTCTCATTTTGTGCAATTTCAGCCATATATTCTGACATTTATCAGCTCAACTATCCCTCAAATTCAAGAGTACATTTTTTGTAATTCTTTGAGCAAAGCAGAAAATTGAATAGTTTGACTGATTTATGTAAGCATTCGTAGCTGGGGAAACATGGGAGGAATTCGCCCTGAATATTCAATGTCAGAGTAAAAACCTCTGCGTCTGAAATGGAGACAGTTTCCTTGAAGTCCATCCCTGAGGTCTCATACTTCCCTTATATTTTTGATAAGCCATGATCTGATTAAAAGTACATTTCAATAGATGAAGAAGGCAAAGTGCATGGTCATCCTTGGCAAACCTCATTCCTTACTCCCAATGAGAGGAACGCAGCCCTGGTGAGGCTGAGGATGGGGACGTTTGCAGGGGGCAAGACTGGACCTGAGTGGGGCCCCCATCTTCCTCCAAATGCACAGCAATGATGGGAACCGTAATGCAAACCAAAGTCACGGCCAAGCTCTAGACCTCACCAGGGAGGCACCTGGGTGCCGGGAGCACGAGGGACGAACGGGGAGGGAAGCCCATGGGATGGAGCTCATGGCAGGCCTGGGACATGGCTTGCCAAGGGCTCAGCTGCCCTTGGCCTGCTTCTCTCCTCCTGACGGGGCCCTGGGCTTTGGCTCACCCACAGCTGAAGCAAGCACTCGACGGCCCCCGGGCCCCTGTGCAGCTCACTCGAGCAAGGCCAGCGCATGCCTGGGGCTAGCACGCTGATGCTGGCTGCGGGCACGAGGCCTCAGCTCCTCCCCCTCGACATCGCCATGGTCCTGCCATGCCCTCAGGACACTACACCGCCTTCCTCCAGGTTGAATTATTGGAGGGGACACAGGCAGGAGGCAGATGCTTCTGGCCTCAGAGGTTGAGCCCTGTCAGAGACCTGGAACAGCAGAGGTCCTGACGCCCCATGGATGGAGGAGAAGTGGATAAGACCCCTGTGAAAAGAATTTGTCACAATTGAGGTGCACCACATATGTGCACAGAGCAGAGTCATTCTGAGGCACCCAGCCTAGAGACACACACAGGCCCGCAGGAACAGCTCAGCTGCGCGGCCCGCACACAGCCAGTTCTCACCAGCTGGAGCCCTTTTCGTTATAAGCTTAATAGAGTTGTTTGACTTTTAAAACCCTACGCATGGACCAAAAATATTAAAATTTCAGAAAAATTTAAAGCAGGTGACAAATGGAGTCATGGGGTATGGATTTGGGCTTCAAACAGCAGCAAATGAAGGGAATTCTAAGGGTCGGGATGTGTTGTTGGTTTACAAGATGTGAATGTCCTGTTCATCTGTTTGAGCACAGACAGTTCTAGATCACGTTTCTAAGCTAATGGAAATTATTTGGCAGACAGGCATGTGCTAAAAATAAGAAAAAGAATGAAGAAAAGTGAGCACGTGAAATGCATAGACTTAACATGGCTGGAATCCAGGATTCAGAGCCTGGATAGAGGTGGGACCTCCCTGAGTTATAGGAGGAGGAACAGAGGACTGATAAGGGTGTGGGGAGTTTGCAGATTCGGCAGCGGAAACAGGTGGAAAATCCAACTACAGGTGACCTGTGAGCTTTAACCCCGTACTGTTCAAGGGTCAACTGTATATATTGTGTATCTATTATGTGTCTTGTATTTTGTACATTTGCTGTTAATATAAAACTTGAAGAGACCCATCAAGGATGTGGGTGGCACCAGGTGCATGGACACACGTGAGCCCTGAGCTCCCAAGGAGCCTCCTTGCTTCCCCACGGGCCGAGACTCCCATCACAGACCCTGGACATCAGTGTCTTAGCTGACCCAAGAGCAGCTAATGCTTTTTCTAACCAAATAAATAGCAACTAAGATAGGACTTGCCTTGTCAAAATTAAAAGCGCATTGTTTTGAAATATGGTCTTAAAAATGGATTATTCATTAAGTAGCACCAGCCAACCAGTTAAGCATTTGGGGAAAGATAATTTCTTCTTAATACAAATTAAATTCCCAAAGGTTAATGACTTGACATAAAAAAAAACTAAAATAAAATATGGAGTATGTTTTATTGTTTTTATAAGAAAAGTCTGTTTTATTTTTAGAGGTTTCAATCCAGACCATAAAAAAGAAAGCATTGAGTATATAAAAGTGTTAAAGGCGGTGCAGAGAAGACAAATATATAAATTGCAAGCTGTAAAAAAGTTTTGCATTCTATAAGCCAAAAAATTCACATCCATAAAACATGAAATCTCCTTAAAGTCAACACAAACACAGCAACTGAGAAAACAAATGGGCCAAATCTGTAAATAGGCAAATCGAAGGAGAAGGGAAAAATCAGAAAATAACCAAGAAAAAGGATTCAGTCTTAAAGGAACAAAGCAAAGACAGCATGAAGTCACCAAAAGCGATTATTTCTCCCGTAACTTGGCCAGGACGAAACATCTGGAAGCCCCAGTGCTGGCCGGGCGCGCGACGCCCACAGACCACCCGGGGCGCAGCTGGGAGAACCGTCTGTGAGGCCAGTTGGTCAGAATTGGCCAAAACTCAGATGCAGGTTGGTTTTAAACCGGCATCTCCTCTTCCAAGCACCTCGTGCTGTGACCTGCTGGGAGTCCACAGGGAGGGGAGAAATCCCTGCATCCACAAAGCACGCTGGCCAGAATATTCCTCAAAACCAGAAGCTCTCCAATGGCCACTTGCTGTGAACGGGTGAGGAAATGACAAGGTACGCTGGAGAGGTAGGTCTGTCTACTTCTGCACCCAGAAGCAAGGAGCCACAGCAGGACCCGGGGTGCGGGTGTAGACGGGTGCTGGAAGGAAGCTCAGACCCTGCCTCTCCCGCCAGACTGCAGAAGAATGGAAGGCCGGCCTGGTGGTACCTAGGGCACCAGTGCCTTATCAAGTACACTTATTATGGTTTCAGAAACCTGCTGGAATATTCCTTTGGGGAAGTGGCCCATGAGGTTGCTCCCTGGGCAGGCTCTAGGTTCTCACTGCCCGAGCTGGAACCCGAGCCCTGCCGTCCCCAGGGGAGCTGGCCCGCTGCGATGCTTGGGGTTTCCCGGCATCCCCCTCAGTGAAGTGGGGTTCATCACGCTGCTCAGGCTGTGTCACAAAACGGGGCAGGCAGGCGGTGTACACCACAGACGTCACCCCCTCAGGGTCCTGGAGGCTGGAAGTCTGAGATCCAGACGTGGGCAGGGCCGATTCCTCCAGAGCCGTCTCTTGTCAGCTGGTGGCCGGCATTCCCCCGTGGTCTTCCTGCTCGTGGGAGCCCCCATTCTGCTTCTCTGGGTGTCCTAATCTCCTCTTCTTGCAGAGACTCTGATCCGTGGATTAGGACCACCACCCTGGCCTCATTGAAACAATCACCTCTCCAAAGCCCCTGTCTCCAAATGCAGTGACATTCTGAGAGGCCCTGGAGGATACGGCCTTACCCTGTGAATTTGGGGGGACGCAATCAGCCCATAACAAGGAGTGATGATGGTGGGGTCTGTTGTGCAGGTGGCTGAGGCCACCAGGCGACCCAATGCCCGTCTTGTTACCCTGGGCCCTCCTGGGGCCAGGATGCATAGCCACAGCTGAGACTCACGTTGCCCTCCTGAAGCCCCCAGGGCCTGGCGGGATTACGTCCTATTCATTCCAGCAAGTCTAATAATAATGGCAAACTGCTCAAGTGTCAGCAGCCGCGTACACTAGATCCCCCGACCCGGAGCCCTGTCTCTGGACCGCCTTCCAAACACAAACGGCAATTGTGAAGGACGCATTCCACAACAGCCTCATTTTCACTCTAAGAGGCAGGGTCTCACACTGTCGACTGGGCTGGAGGGCAGAGGCGTGTTCACGGCTCACAGCAGGCTTGACCTCCTGGGCTTAAGTGATCCTCCTGCCTCAGCCTCCCAAGCAGCTGGGACCACAGTGTACACTACCACACCCAGCTAGTTTTTATAATTCTCTGTAGAGATGACGGTCTTACTATGCTGCCCAGACTGGTCTAGAACTCCTGGCTTCACGCGATTCTCCTGCCTAGACTCCCAAATCATCAGAACTATAGGCATGAATCACCACGCCCAGCCCAGTCTCAAGTAAATATTTAAAGGGGAAAAAAAGTTGGTGCTTAAAGATGGGAAGGGTGGGGGGTGAGCAACACCGTTTCCAACAGACAAGGCCAAGGTTTGTCTGGGCTTCCAGCAGAGCCCCCTGTGGCCTCTTCCTGGCAGGCGTTGCCAGTTGGGAGCTCAGCAAAGACAGTCAGCAGACCTCATGGCTGGGTCACCCTTCCTGCCACACTGACGTGCCCTCGCCCCTGCCTTCTGGGAGCAGAAGTTGGAGAGGGCTCCTTCAGATTGTCACTTTATTAGTAACTGAGAAAATCAAGTTCCCATGGCTTGAAATCCTCACCGGTTCATTCTCGTTCATCAAGAAATAAAGTTAATGGAATTTTGCTAACAGACTTTGCAAGGGGCACTCCTTCCTCCGGCTCCCCACCACCCATTTTTTTTTCCGTTACAGTAATTGCCGTCTGAGCCTCAAAGGCTAGAAATCGTTTTTCATCTCATGCATGAAGAATTTCCATCTGATTTATGACAGCTACAGAGCCTTTCCTTACCCATGGAGCTGCACTAATTTGCAAGCTAAAACAATATTAGCAAATTGTTAATGGCCCATGAAACTGCAGGAGCGGCCTTAAGTGTTGTGTGCCCAGGACTCCCGACAACTGCAGCTGCTTACCTAAGTCCCCCAGGTGGCAGCAAGAGGAGGTGGCTTCTACACCCCCCTCACAGAGGGAGGGAGGGGCTGTCTCCCCGCCACCAGGTCCCCTGTGGGATTGGCATGGCAGGCACGCCCACAGCCACCCGCTGTTGTGGTGCAGACACAGCGGGTCTGGGTCGCAGCTGGGACTGAATTTTCAGGTAGTGTGAAAGCTGGCACCAGCTCTTCACCGGAGCGGATACCTGTGGTCTCCTTTAGAGGCTGGGCCAACGGCCTGTGTCTGCCAATGCACTCTTCTTCAAGGGAGAGGCTGGTCCACACAGGCCGTGGTGCCCATTTGGCCCCTTCACAGCCTCACGGGGCTCAGCAGATCCCACGGCGTTCCTGCCATGGCTGCCCCAGGTGTGCCCAGAGCTTGGGAGGCTGTACAGGCGGCCCATTGCCAGCAGGGAGTGAGCACTGATGTCATACAGGAACCGTGCCAGGCGAACTGGCTGCAAGTTCCCTAGCAGAAGGTCTTGCAGCTGTAAAGACGCAATTTTTAGGGCCCATGACAGCAGGGCTCAGGTTACGAGAAGGCTGAGTCTTTCAGGACAGATAGGTTAAGGAAGCCACAAGCTGTGGCTCTGAAGTCCGGGCACTGTCACTTAACTGATGCACTAAGCAGGACTGGAGAAGAGTGGCAGTGACCGTCCACGTGCGGCTCACCCTCCTGAGCTGCCTGCAGCGACTGTCCACGTGCCACTCACCCTCTTGAACTAGCTGCAGCAACTGCCCACGTGCCGCTCACCCTCCTGAGCTGCCTGCAGTGACTGTCCACGTGCCGCTCACCCTCCTGAACTACCTGCAGCGACTGTCCACGTGCCGCTCACCCTCCTGAACTACCTGCAGCGACTGTCCACGTGCCGCTCACCCTCCTGAGCTCACTGATGGGCCAGGATGGCAGCTCATTCTGAGATCTAAACTCATTCCAAGTGGAACACGAGTTCTCATCGTGAAGATACTCAAGGGAATATGCAACAGGTTCTGGAAAGAAATATCAAAAGAGTATCCTAAATATGTGTTGTGTGTTTGAGAGCACATTAAATCCTCCAAGATTCCAGTTGAAAGAATAACCATCTTGGTTTTTTTTTTCTTGTGAGTTGGACGTGTGAAAGCAAGATGACAGGGAGGGGGAAGAAGGAGGAGGAGCCAGGCTGATTTTCATCCAAGCCCGGGCAACTCCACTCACTGCGCTCAGCTCCTGTTGAGAAACCTGGAATCCTACACCCCCCCAGGGGCTCAGCGTTGGAAAGGCTCTCCCTCCGTATGGAGAAATTCCATCTCTAGACTCTGATAAATGGGCTTCCTGAAAGTTCCTGGAATCAGATCCCTGCTGCCTGGCAGGGCAGCCGGCTCTGTTTGTGACACCCTAATTGTCAGCGGGTCCTTCCTTGCACAGCTCTGCAGTCTGCCTGCTCCAGCTTCTGATGGACCTAATTCTGGAACTTCACATTCTCTCCTAAAGGATTTATCCAGGCCAAGGCCAGCTCCATGCCAGCTCCCCCCAGAATACAGAGGCAAAGGAGACAGGCACAGCAGGGAGTGGAAGGCTGAGGCCCCTTCGTCCCCACCCCAGCCCCAGATGCCTGAGAGTCCCCACGCTCCCTCTCCGAAGCCCCCACACATCTCCCTCGGGGGGCGCCTCTGGGGCTTGGCTGTCAGCACTTGACTGACCCGACTGTCTCAGTCCATTCAAGCGGTTATCACAACAAATACAGTGGACTGGGTGGCTGAAGACACAGACATTCACTGCTCCATGTTCTGGAGGCTGGGAGGCCGAGATCAAGGTGCTGGGAGACTCCGTGTCTGGTGAGAGTGTCCGGTTCCCACACGGTACCTGCTCACTGTTATCCCACCAGGGAGCAGGGAGGGTCTCTCTGGGCCCTTTCATAAGGACCCTGGTCCCATCCCCGAGGGCTGCAACCATGCCTCATAATGCCACTGCAGGTGGGGATTTCCACATACGAATTCTGGGGGGACACCCATGTCCAGCCCTTTACAGTGCCCAGCTCTGAAGCAAAGCCAGCAGGAGCACCAGGAAGACAGAGCCTGCCGGGCTGGGCTGGCCGATTCTTCCCGTGCCCCACGGGTGCACCACACAGCCAAGGAGGGGTGGAATTCTTGTCATCATCGTAATGGGTTTAGCATCTACGCTGGATTTATAGGAAGCTCTGAACGTAGCTGTGTTTGTGCAAATCTGCCACCTTGAATAAAAATGGCCGTCTATCTATTGCAGCTCACACCTAGAAACTTCACTGCACTGTGGACCCTTCACAGACAAGTGGGAGGTGCTGACGCGCCTGTCTCTAGCTTGCTGCTGAAGACGTGGAAGGCCGGCTAGGAGGAAGCCACGCGCCCGAGGCCGTCTGGCTGTGGAGAAGACGAGGAGGCCACGTTCAGGCCATCTGTCTCAGCTCAGAGTCTGCAGAATTTTGTGTCTGTCACGCTGGGGTCTGAAAACCTGTCCTGGCCAGGCAGGCTGGAACCTGGCTTCTGGTGCACCTCAGAGCAGCTCAACACAGCTCACAGGCCTGCCACACAGAAAGGGAGAACCACACATGAAGAAAGAGTGTGTGCCAAGAAAACTGTTGCCTCTGCGCCGGAAGGTCGGGCAGGGCCCTTCTGTGAACAAGCGGCAGAGCCCACGCCACGTCTGTCGGACCACTCCATCCTGACCAGCTCACTCTCAGGGATGTGCTGGACCTGCTGGGCCTCCTGGAGCCACCGCCGGGCTTTGCTTCAGGAGCACCGAGGGGTGGGGCAGCACATCAGAGCCTTGACCTGGTGAGTGTCCTGGGACCACGGTAACAAAGTACCCCATAGTGGGAGCAGGGGGGTCACATGACGGGGACTGATGCTCACAGTGGGGGGGGGAGTCACACGACGGGGACTGACGCTCACAGTGGGGGGTTGGTGACACGACAGGGACTGACGCTCATGGTGGGAGTGGAGGGAGTCACACGACGGGGACAGATGCCCTCACATTTCTGGGACAAAGGCGTCGGCAGGGCCACACTCCCTGGAGGCTGTAGGGAGATCCTTCCAGCTGCCCAGGGTTGCAGGGATTCCTTGGTTTGTAGACACTCCACCCTCTAACTCTGTCTTCAGGGGCCTTCTTCTCTGTCTCCATGTCAAGTGTCCTCTTATTACAAGGACACCAGTATTGGACTGGGGCCCAGGACCTCAGCCTAACTTGATTATACCTATGAGGCCCTGTTTCCAAATAAGGTCACGTTCCCAGGCACGGGGGCCTGGGACTTTTACTTACTTTTTGGAGGATGCAAGTCAATCATGACACTAAATGAAGACGCAGCTTTGGAGGAGGGGAGCTAGACTGCTGGAAATAATGTGGACACGCGTAATTAAATCGAGAGAGAGGAGCTCGTTAACATGTGACATCATTCTGCTCTTATTAAAAAGCCTGATCACTGCATTATAATAAGTTTTCCAAAAGAACGGTCAGCAAGAATCAGTTTCAAGATCAATAACCTCAGAATTACATGTAAGTCAGATAAAAGTTTAATTCTCCTAATTGGGAATTTGGTTAATTTAGACAGTGGCTGAGCTGTTTCCCTTTGATGTATAAAGACATACACACATTTATGTGTAAGATAAATGCAGAAGAAGTTAGCCAAAACCACAAGTATCATCTTTGCTGATCATCAGTGCCACTTACAGATCACGGTGAGTTATCGTCAAATCTTAAGTATCTGGAAGACCTTCAGCAGTAGGGTTCACTCACTCACTCCTCAGTCTCACTTCACTGGATACTTTGACTGTCTAGAGTACGTGGGGCTTGGGAAAGGACGGGGCACAGAGGGCCCAGCAGGCTTGGGTGACCTCAGAGTTTGAGGAGGAGGAGGAAGGCAGCCATGTTGGGTGGCAGCAGAACCGTATCCACCAGGGTCCCCGTGGTTGCAGCAGTATCAACACAAGGCCGGGCACAGTGACTCACACCTGTGATCCCAGCACTGTGGGAGGCTGAGGCGGGAGGATCACCTGAGGTCAGGAGTTCGAGACCAGCCTGGCCAACATGGAGAAACCCTGTCTGTACTAAAAATACAAAAATTAGCTGGGTGTAGTGGCATATGCCTGTAATCTCAGCTACTCAGGAGACTGAGGCAGGAGAACTGCTTGAACCCAGGAGGCAGAGTTTGCAGTGAGCCGAGATGGCACCACTGCACTCTCCCCCGGGTGACAGAGTGAGATTCTATTTCCAAACAAACAAAGATTATGTCTGTTCCAGAATTTTCTTGCTTTACTGATATCTTACCTCAAAATCAACTCAGATCTCCCCACAAGAAACTAAAACTCAAATACATTCACTCTGGAGAATAAGATTACCAAGTACTAAGGGAAATTACAATTAAAAGGTGATCTGGGACTGGGCAAGTTGGCTTACGCCTATAATCCCAGCGCTTTGGGAGGCCAAGGCAGGTGGATCATCGAAGGTCAGGAGTTCCTGACCAGGCTGGCCAATGTGATGAAACCCTGAAACCACTTCTCTAAAAAAGTGAGCCAGGTATGGTGGCACATGCCTGTAATCCCAGCTACTTGGGAGGCTGAGACAGGAGAATCACTTGAACCCAGGAGGCGGGAGTTGCAGTGAGCCGAGATTGCAGCACTGCACTCGAGCCTGAGCCACAGAGGGAGACTCTGTCTCAAAAAACAAATCAACACAAGACAGTTTCCTGTTAAGAAAGCAGGTGTTGTTAGATCCCACAGAGAGCAGTCTTGCTTTTAAGGACTCATAAAGTAATGGAAATTGTCAAGGAAGCAGGATCAGAAAGTCTGGGCTGAAGCAGTCTGGAGGTGGCACTCAGGTTGGGGGACCGTCCGGGACAGCTCTGCGGTGGGGAGAGCCACGTGGGTCACACGGGGCCTCCTGACCAGCAGAGCACTGACCCTGCCAAAAAGCCACACAGCCCTCCCTGGAGAAAGGACGGGTGCAGCAGTGAAGAGAGACCACCAGTAAGTGGCAGGTGCATCCAAGCGGACTTCCTAAAACCCATCAAGCAGGGAGAATGAGACGGAAAATCTGAAAGCAGAAAGTGTAAACACGTGCCAGGTGGAGCGCGCATCTGCTCAGACCACGCCACAGGCGACGGAGAATAGAAGGCGGCGTGACAGGCACAAAGCAAATCCCAGCAAGCGCCAAAGAATACCTGCGTTTAAAACCCACGCTCCCAAATAACCCACGCTTCAAAGGAGAAATCATAAAAACACTGAGAATGCTCGGAAGTGAAGGATGGCGAATACATCACAGGCGAGGCGTGTGAAGCCAGGAAGACCAGTGTTTTGAGAAAACAGCATAGAATATAAAACCAGAATGTGGAAAGCAAAAAGCCATGAAGTAGAAGAGCTGAAAACAAATCAATTAAAACTTTAGAAAAAAAACAACATAGAAAAGTATATAACAATGTTGGTGTTTTTGTGAAAAGACTGATTAGTGTCTTCTGAGATTGATAAAGGGGAAAGGAGATGAGAAACACTTAAATTTTATTAATAAGGCAATTGAGAGACCAGCTGGTCAAGTAGCAGATGTTAGAAAGAGAGAGGGAAAAAACTTTGAACTCTTAAGTAGAGTAAACCATTGCAATAAATCGAAACTGACTTAAGAAAAAATAGAAATTCTAACAGTCCTATAAATACTCAACAAATTTAGTATATACTTAAAAACACCAGATCCAGATGGTTTTAGAGGTGAATTCTGTCAACTTTCCAGGAATAGGAACTCTTACAAAGACTAGAAGAGGAATATGTTTGGTCTCCAAACCCCTAAATTGGCCGACTGTAACTTCAATAACAAAATAAAACACAGATGCTAAAACTCTATGCAAAAATATTCATAGAATAATCCAGTAATCAATTAAAAATTATGTTTGTTTTATCCAAGGAATGTAAGAGTGGAATACCCATGAAAAATACCTAATTTTCACTCACCAAATTCACTTATTAAAGGAGAAAAATCTTATAATTAACATATGCAAAAAAAGTATTTCATAAAATCTAATATTTATTCAGTTTTTACAACTTATAAAATATAATTGCAATAGCACTTTCTTAACCCAATACATTTAGTCTACCAGAAACTTGTAGCAAACAGAATCCTCAACGATAAAATGAAATTTAATCCATACCACACATTATATGCAAAAATAAGTTCCAGGTGGGTTAAATGTGAAAGGCAAACCTTAAAATTCTGAGCATACCATAACATAAAACCACCTCATGGTAGAGAAGAATTCCTTAAAGCAAGCAAGTACACAAGCACATAAAACCATTAACCATCAAATTAGGGATTGATTAATTTGTTTATGTTAAAATATGAAATACCTGTTCAGCAAGATGCCATAAACTTGAAACAAAGTCATAAACTGTCTAAAGCTAGAAACATACAAGAGAAACTATTGATCTGAAGCAACAAAACATCAACAGAAAACAGACGAGTCACTGGACTAAACGAAAGGGTAGCACTCCCGGGTTCTGGCTAGAAGCTCGTTTCGCAGGTGTTTCTTTTTACCACAGTGCTTTGTAGCCTCCACCCATGTGGCATCTATGACTGTCGATGTGTCCAACATACAGGAGGCTTGTTGAACCGGAGGAATTAGATTCCAGAGTCCACCTGATGCAAAGCTGACACGTCATCCAAGACCCTTTTCTTGGGGGTTGTTTACCGAGTCTTCGGCAGCCTTCAACCTGAGTCTGGCTCCCTTCTTGGCCACAGGAAGGTTCTCTGTCTTCTCTGTCACAGCTTCCTTGAGACTCACCCCTGGCTCCCCTGTCCACCTGCAGCCAGACCACAGACGTTTCCCCTGACGGACCTGCTGACAAGACCAGACAGGGGCCCTTCCCCTCCCGCCCCTCACCAGCTCCTCCATCTCTGCCTTGTGAGTAACTCTCTGGGAACAGAACTCTCTGACCCCGAAACCAGCTGGGCACAGAGACCAACATGCCTCATGCAGCTGAGTGACAGAGGGCTTTCCTGCTGAGGAAGCGTCCTGGCTGCCGTGTGGTCTCTCTAGGTCTGAGTGCTCTCAGCTGGAAGCAAATGCATCCTCTCACTTGCTCATGTTTTGCCTTTGACATCTCAAGTCTGACTTGAGTGCTTACAAATTTGGAAAAGTTTGGAAAACGATGTAAGAAGGAAAGGGTGATAACGATTCTGAAATGTTGTTGGAGGTGAGAGTGTCGTTGATCCACCGCTTTGGCACAGCTTTGAAAACAGAAAGTGCTTCCAGGGCCTCAGGCACAGAGGCAGCTGCACGCCCTATGGATGTGCCAGGCACAGAGGCAGGTGCACGCCCTATGGATGTGCCGGTCTCCAACCAGGAGACCCCCACACCTGCAGCAACCCTGGGGAGTGGCCACGTGCATGCATGTGTGTGTGCGTGTGTGTGTGTGTGCATGCCTGTGTGTATGTGTGAGCGTGTGTGTGTGTGCATGTGTGTGTGTGTGTGTTGGGTGAAGGCAGAGGGCATTGTTCTTGAGTCTTACCTGCCTCATGATGCAGTTGGTTCACCAGTTAGTGGGGGAACTTGCAGCAAAAGTCAGGAGAGTGTCTCTTTGTGTGGCTGGGGCTGGAAATTGCACCCTGGACCCATCTTCCCACACTACACCAGGAAGGGAGGGAGGGGAGGTGACCAGCGCCTGGAGGCTGCCGTCTCTGTCTCTGTCACCCTCATGGCTGCCGGTTGGTGGCTGGCAAGATGAATTTTCCTTCAAAGATGTCTATTATGGAATTCATCGACACGTTTGTTTTTTAGGTACCAAGTATTTTACAATATTCCCTATCGTAGAATCTTCACGATGTGCAAATAAAGAGAATATGGGGTCTCAAGGAAGCCCTATGTTCAGGGGTCACCCTGGACATTCTTCAGAACGTCTGTGCACATCCCCGGGACCTGAGTGTCCAGAGGACTGCTGTCCACTTAGAATAAAGGAAAAATGCAGGTGCTAGTTTGCGATGGCTGAGACTTCATACTACCAAAATGATTCTAAAAATGCACAATTTTGCAAGAAAAAAATCACATTTTTAGAACTACAGGTTTTCAGCATGACTTCCCGAAATCTTTTCTTTCCCCTTGAATCAGCGTGAGCACATGCCTCTCCATGAGCCCCAGTCCTGGGACACTGGCACAGCCTTAGTTAATTAACAGGAGTGAGTCAGTGAGGTTGAAAATATGTTTTGCAAATCGATGTGAGGAAGAGCTCCAGCTGTCTGAAGGATCCTGGGGTCGTGGATTTTAAAAATGCAGTTCAACCTCGTGCAGACTTGAAAACACGAAGAATAATCATGTCACAGAAAGGGTTATTGCAACTTCTAACGGAGAGAGATGCCTTCTTCCTGTCGACGCTCACAGCTGCCTGCCCCTCCCCAAGACAGGAGGAGTTCCAGAATGAAAGTCTTCCAATGTTTCTCCATGCCGAGCTTCTCACAGGCGTCTGTGGCTTCTGGGTGGGGTAGGAGGGCTGAGCTCAATGGATAAAGCCTTTTCTGATCCGTCCCCGCATCATTTTCTCTCCCCATTCCTCACCAACCATCACCTTCTCTGGAGACTTCTGATAGAATTCCCACCAGGATGTTCCACAGGCTCCCGGCTCCAGCACCGCCCGCCCTCTCCAGCCCCCAAGCCCTGGGTATCTTAACCACCTCCTCCCCGAGCCCCGGCGTCTCAGCATGCAGGTCCGTCTCAGGGCTCCTGCTCAGTGCTGTGTGGAGCCCTGATATCTCAGAGGAGGCGCACTGACTCCCGCCCCCAAGACTGAACAAAGTGCAAACCAGGAATAAAACGTACCTGCAACATTATCCCAGCAAAAGCCAGAGTTGACACCTGTATGCGTGGACTCTGCAGTGCGCCATGCCAGGCTTTCTCTGTCTGTGCACAGCACACCTCCTGGTTCTCAGCGAGGACCTGCCGGCTTGTCACGTGGCCTCACTTGGATCTGGTGACAGAGCTAACCCGTGGGACTCGGTCTCCTGACCTCTCCGGACTGCCTCAGTTACCCCGCTGCTGGCGAGGACAGCGACTTTCTGCTGCCACGCAGGGTTCTCTAATGCAACGGTCCCCAGCCTTTTTGGCACCAGGGACTGGGTTTGTGGACGACAATTTTCCCAGGACGGAAGTGGGGTGGGGGATGATTTCGGGATGATTCAGTTACTGTGCACTTTATTTCCATTATTATTACATGGGGATACATAATAAAATAATTACACAGCCCACCATCATGTAGGATCAGCGGGAGCCCTCAGCTTGTTTTCCTTCAACCAGAGGGTCCCATCTGGGGGTCGCGGGAGACAGTGACAGGTCATCAGGCATTAGATTCTCATGCACAGTTCACAATAGGGTCTGCACGCCTATGAGAGTCTGATGCCACTGTTCATCTGGCGGGAGGCGGGGCTCAGGTGGTCACGCTCGCTTGCCCGTCGCTCACCTGCTGCTGTGTGGCCGGGTTCCTAACAAGCCACAGGCCGGAGTCCATGGGGTGGGGACCCCTGCTCTAACGCACGATCACAGGCCCTTGGAGGACTGCAGGTGGGGGCTAAACATCGCTGAAGTGGGAAAAAGCCGATTCCAGCAGTTCACTCCTTAAGTGTATTATTTTTAACTTTCAATTCACTTTGTTAAATTGGCCTTTAAAATTGTGTTCCAGTTGACATTCCTACCCAATACATATAAAGTATCTTTTTCCCACAGACTCGCTAACATTCAGAAAATCATGTTTAATGCCTAATATAGAAGCAAGAGGAAAAACATGAGAAATGTCGCTTTTTAAATTAGTGACGCCATGATCATTTAAATCTCTCATTAGAGATGTTTATTTCACCTTTCTGAGTTTTCTGCTTTGTGTAGTGTGACTCTTTTCCGGATCATCTCAAGAAAAAGGTGCAATAAATCGTGAGAAACATTGAAAGAACTCCTTTTGAGACTTTGGAAGTAAGAATTTCCAGCTTTCTCTGCTGAAGGAAACCGCCGGAGGTGCGACTTCTTCATCCTGAGGACACTTAATTTTCCAGCAGAAAGCCGGTGAGTTCATTTCTCTATTCTTCTTAGAAAAAAACAATTCATTCTAAGCTTTTACTTTAATTTCCTCCAGGAAAACAAAGTGAAAAAAAAGCGTTGTTTCTGGGCCTTCAGTGTTCCCCCTGCACCTCGAACCTCCCCACTTGGATTCGCAAAGCTCACCAGGCATGAAAATCCTCCCAGCGCCTGCGGGAGCGGCTTCGGTGCCAGCCCCTGTTACAGGCAAGCGGCTGTGTTTTAACTTTTAAAATATTCTCTCTGCTTTTTCAAGCATCACATTTTCTCCCAGTCCCCACACGGATACGAAGTTTGCACCTGAGGCTGAGACTCCCTGTGGCATGCCCAGGCTTCCCAGAAAGTCGTCCTCAAATTCTCTGTAGATGCAAGTTTGCCTGGGCTGGAAATTGGTGGTCCCATGTGAGCATGTGTCTGTGGGCATGTGTGGGCATGTATGCACTCTGTGTGTGTGTGTGTGCGTGTGTGTGTGTGTGATTTATTCTAAGGAGCTGGCTCATGCTGCTACGGAGGCTGACAGGCGGAAATGTGTGGGGCAGGCCATCAGGCTGGAGATTCGAGCAGGTGTCTGTGTTAGTCTCGAGGCAGAATTCCGTCTTCTCCTGGAAACCTCAGTTTTGCTCGCAAGGCCACTAACTGACCAGGTGAGGTCCCCACATGTTCGAGGGCCACCCAATTCAGGTCAGCTGTTGTGGCTGAGGCACATCTACGTCACACCCTCCTGCACCGTCCAAACTAGGGTTTGAGCGAACAACTGGACACCATAATGTAGCCAAGCTGACACATAAACTCAGCGGTCATATATGCAAGTGTGTGCATGTATGTATGCACATGTGTGTACGTGTGTGCATGTGTCTATGTGTGCATGTGTGTGTGCATGCATGTACGTGTGCCCTGTGTGTATGTGTGTGCATGTGTGTATGCATACTTGCATCCATGTATGTGTCCATGTGTATGTGTTTGTTCATCCATGTGTGTGTGTGTTCATGTGTGTACACATGTGTCTGTGTGTGCACATTTCTGTGAGTAGATGTGTGTATGTGAGTGCATGCATGTGTGTTCACTTGTCTGTGTGTATGCATGTATCCATGTATTCATGCATGTGTGTATGTCTGTGTCTGTGTGTGTGTATGTGTCCGTGTGTGTGTGCACGTGTCTATGTGTGCATGTGTGTGCGTGCATGTGTGTGTTCATGTGCCCATGTGTGTATATATGTGTCCGTGTGTATACATGTGCATGTTCATGTGTCTGTGTGTTGTGTGCATGTGTCTGTGTGCATGTGTGTGTATGTGTGTGCATGCATGTATGTGTGTTCATGTGTCCACATGTGTGTGCATGTGTGGTGTGTATGCATGTGTCCATGGGCATGCATGTGTGTGCATGCATGTGTGTGTGTTCACATGTCTGTGTGTGTTATGTGTGTGCATGTTATGTGTGTGCATGTGTGTGTTCGTGTGTGTGCATGCATGTATGTGTGTTCACATGTCCATGTGTGTGTTCACATGTCCGTGTGTGTGCATATGTCTGTGTGTGTGTGTGGGGGTGTGTATATACAAGTGTATATAATTCTGCCCCAGGTTGGCTGGCCTGGCATTTCCCTTCATGGAGACTGCGACCTTGTTAGCTACGACGCGCTCCTTCCGTCAGGAGTGAGAACTCGCCAGTGTGAGGCCTGGGTCAGGTGCCCCTGGCGATCCCGTGCTCAGTCCGTCATTCTGAGAAACAACATCATGGCAGCTGGTCCAGTCTGGCTTTCAGGGAAGAGCCTCAGCACCCAGCTCCAATCACCGCAGACGGCAGCCTCAGAAAGGAGTCTGCTGCGTTTTCCTTCTTTGTCTTAGGATTGTCTGGAGTTTGGAGCAGCAGGTGACGTGCACCGATGTCTCTGTCACCTCCCAGAGTGTGGGGGCCGAATCCAGCAGCATGGCTGCGTTTGTGCTGTGTTTATGCTCACCAGAAGCCTCACTGGCTGGGCCACCAGTGTCAGGGCAGGAGGTCCCCATCCCAGCCCCGCACCCACCACTGGCCCAGCCTTCTGCAGGGGATCTGGGGTTGTAACTCCCGGCCTTGGGGACGGAGCAGTTTGGAGTTCAGCTTGGCCAATTCATGGCTGAATCTTCTGACTGGGTGCCCGCCATTTTCCCTTAGACCCCCACCTACCTTCCAAGACCCCCTCCTTGGGCCCACACTGCAGACTCTGTGTAAATCTGTGCATCTCTTCCTACCGGGCTGGCGCAACCTTCGCCCGACCCACTGCATCAGCCCAAGCAGAATCTAAGCTTCTGAGCCGTAGACATTTGGGCATCCTCACCTCAGTCCAAAAGCCATCTTCCCAGCCAATGCAGAGCCCTCCCAGCCCTGGCTCCTCGAGGTTGATCCTCACCTGGACCCACCTTCCACATCGTAGATGCTCCCCACCCTCAGCCCAAGCCCTTTCTGTCTCTCGCCTTTAACCTCTCTCTCGCCAAGAGATGGTTCCCATCAGGAACAGGGTTTCTTTTGTGCCAACCCCCTTAGCCCCACCTGCCCCTCCTTGCCACCTCCCTTCACCTCCAGAAGTGCAGAGCTGCTGCAGGCCCACCGTGGCTGAATACCCAGCATCAGCCTGGGAGGCTCAGGGCGCTCCTGAGCTCGCCACACGTGTGCCTGGTTCATCACGGGATTCTTTGAGGCAGCCAGGCGGAAGTGCCACATTCACTTGCAAATCAGGAAGCTGAGGCTCAGGGTGTATTCAAATAGGGCAATGTTTTTTATAACATACAGAATCATTTATAATCAATTCCTTTTTTTGTTTGTTTTTTGAGATGGAGCGTCACTCTGTCGCCCAGGCTGACGCGCAATGCCACGATCTGAGCTCACTGCAACCTCCGCCTCCAGGGTGCCTCGGCCTCCTGAGTAGCTGGGATTGCAGGCGCGTGCCACCACACCCAGCTAATTTATGTATTTTTAGTAGAGACAGGGTTTCACCATATTGATCAGGCTGGTTTCGAACTCCTGACCTCAGGTGATCCGCCCACCTCAGCCTCCCAAAGTGCTGGGATTACAGGTGATAGGCAGGAGCCACTGTGCCCGGCTGCTTGTTTGCTTGTTTGTTTGTGAGACAGAGTCTTGTTACTCTGTCGCTCACCCAGGCTGGAGTGCAGCGGCGTCATCTTGGCTCACTGCTACCTCCACTTCCCGGGTTCAAGCGATTCTCCTGCCTCAACTTCCTAAGTAGCTGGGATTACAAGTGTGCACCATCATGCCTGGCCAGTTTTTGTATTTTTTAGTAGAGATGGGGTTTCACTATACGTTGGCCAGGCTGGTCTTGAACTCCTGACCTTGGGTGATCCACCCGCCTTGGCCTCCCAAAGTGCTGGGATTACAGGCGTAAGCCACCATGCCCGGCCTCTATTTTGTTTTTAAAAAGGTTAAGTATATTTGGAAAGAAGAGTTATCTTGCAAATATTTAGCCTCCAACCCATTCATGCACCATACGTCTGTTTCCATTTCTTTAGCTCTCATTTAATTTCACTCAGCAGAGTTTTTCAGCTTTCAGTGTAAAGAGCTTGGACAGCTTTCACACAATTGATTCCTAAGTACAATTTTCCTGCTATTGTAAATGGATTTTTTTAATTTCACTTTCCAATTGCTGGTTACCCTTTTGTGGAAACATGACACTTTTTGCATGTTGACCTTGTTACCATGCTCATAATTTTTCTGCAGATTTCTTAGAATTTTCTGCATAAGCAACCATGTCACCTGCAAACAGAGAAAATGTTACTTCTTCTCTTGCTGTATAAATGCATTGTACTTATTTTTCTTGTCTCACTGCTCTCTCTAGAACCTCTAGTGCACTGCTAAATAGGTGTGAGTAAACGTTCTTAAGTCAGTCTTATTAACGTTGTTATTTATATTATAAATATAAATAACATTTTTTATATTGTCACAGTCTTATTAACGTTGTTATTTATGTAATATAAATACATGATTAACCATATACACGATACATCTATATATAGAGATGATTTTCATCAGGCAGAAATTTTGCTCCATCCTACTTGGCTGAGTTTTGTCATGAATAAGTGTTTAATTTTGTCAGATTATTCTTCTTCATCTGCTAATAACATGTGGTTTCCTCCGGTATTCTGTTAATGAGCAAATGGCATCGGTTAGTTTTTGAATGTTGAATTCACCTAGCAGAGCCCCTCTCGGTCCCGGTGCCGTTTCTGTTATGCCGCTGCAGACTGCCAGGCTCTGTCTGCCAGTGTTCCGTAGGGCGTTATTCCACAGATATCCACGAAGGACGTTTGTCTGCTATTTTCTCTTCTTGTTACACCTTTCTTGGGTGTGACGTCGTGGTGTTGCTGACCTCATAAAAAGAACTGGGAAGTGTTCCTTCCTCTTCCATTTCCTGGAAGTGTTGTGTAGAACTGATGCAATTTCTTCCTGATTTTTTTTTTCAAAATTCACAAGTAACATCCTGTGACTCTGTAGTCCCCTTGGAGAAGGGTCACAATTTATTTCTTTCATAGATATGCTATCCAGAGCTTACGTTTGCCCTTCAGTCATGTCTTACATCACTAGACAGATAAACATTTCATGAATTCTGTCACAGAAATGTTTTCTCTTGTCTTATTGTATTTTTTCTATTTGTTTTTTTGTACACCATCAACTTACAGCTCATATTTTATCAGTGATTTTTTCTCATTCCTTTAAGTTGCTTTTCTTTTTATATCTGCTTATGTTGAAAAGTCAGATTACTGATTTTAAATCCTTCTTTTCTAATATAAGCAATTAAAGCTATAAGATTTCCTCCAAGCCAGATTTATCTGCATCCACAAAATGTTAATAGTTTGTTTCATTTTCTATCAGTAAAAATGTTTCCATCTCCCACTGGCTCTGCTCCTTTCTCTCCCGTCTTGACTCCTCCTGCTCCTCTGGCATCTGCATTTCTGCGGAGCTTAGGTTCACAGGCCTTGTTCTGCCAGTGCCCACCTGCCACCGTTTCACGGACTTCCGGGTTTCCATGGACTTCTTCATTTTCAGGATGTTTTCGCTCCCTTCCAGTGAAAGCAGCAGTCCACCCTGCACGGAAGCCGCCCGGGCCAGAGCAGGCCACACCGACAGGCACCCGTCCCCAGCCAAGGGCGGCCCCCAGGACACAGCAGCGCTGGCTTGGCAAGGAGCTGGTGGCCGAGAGGAGAGGGCTGCGTGGTCTTGTGCGTGTGGCACGCGGAGGATGGCCGGGCTGCACAGGGTGGGGCTGCAGGCCTGGGGCTTCACCGACTGTGGGATTTAGAAAGGCACCTCCCCTTCCCGGGCCTCAGTTTCCCTACCTGTCGAAGCAGGACTCTGTGCTCATGTCTCCTCTCCCACCCTTTCTGGCTTCTAGAAATGCTCCCGGCTTCACAGACCCACGGGAGGCTCAGAGGCGTCCAAGCTGTGCGTCTCCAAAGCCTGTGTCTGAACACAGGGTTTTTACCGAGTTTCCCTCAGGAGCACCTTTCTGAGATCATTGTATGCGGGCTTCACAGGACACGTGGGCTCTCGCAGGAGTCCGAAGGAAAGACTGTCCCTGAAAATCAACCCCCACTCTGTATAGCGGGGGCTCCAAGTGGCTGGCTCTCGTGGAAGCGTGTGTGTGTGTGTGTGTGTGTGTGTGTGTGTGTGTGTGTGTGTGTAGTGCCCCAGCTTCTCCCATCCAGTTCAGCTATGCTACCTCCAGCCTGGGTGCCCTGGGGTCAAGCAAAGGAGACGCCCAAGACCCTCCAGACACTGGAGAGGCTCCTCAGGAAGGAGCTTCACAGCTGAAGCCTGATTTGCAAAATGCCGACTCTGCCTTCTTCCTGGGGTCAGACCACAGCCCCGTGTTGGATTTGATGGGGACGCCAAAAAGCAGAGCACACTTTTCTCTCTGTGTTTGGGGTCTCCTGGGCAAGAGACAGGAGGCCCTCTGCATTCCCATGGCCTCTTGCAGAGCAGAGGCCCCGCAGGGCCACAGCCTGGGTGCACGTGGAAGGAACTGTGCCCCTTCTGAGGACGCAGCCACGGGAGTGGCCCCAAGACGTTTGAGGCAGCTGCTTGGACACTTGCTGCACACGGCGTCTGGGAGATCCAAGAGCCCTGATCCCACCTCTTCTGACTGCGTCCCTGTGAGACTCCCCAGGGATGCGTGGGGCTGGGACTGCTGTGCCCTTCCCCTTCAGCCTCTGTCCACCACCACGCTTGGGGAGGAGACGGCACCTCCCTGCTCCACTCAGCTCTGTCCTTCAGCGGAGGCGGAATCCACATATGGGGAGAAATGGCTCCTTGGGAGCCGCTCAGGACTGGCAGGAAATTGCATGTTTAGAATAAATGCTATGTATTAAAGTTACCGAGAAAATTCTCAGGAGAACGCACGCCTGAGAGGGGGGCTCTGGGACAGGTGTGCTGCAGGTCTGAGGGGGGCTCTGGGACACGTGTGCTGCAGGTCTGAGGGGGGCTCTGGGACAGGTGTGCTGCAGGTCTGAGGGGGGCTCTGGGACAGGTGTGCTATTGCTGGGGCTATTCCCTGGATCCTTGTTTGCCTTTGAGCCTGTGTGAAATTCTTGGAAGAGCTGAGTGAGCTCCCCGCCTGCCCCTGCCACAGCGCCGGCCCTGGGCTGGCCTCCTCCAGGTCTGATGCCCACCCTGCAGCCTGCACATTCTCTCTGGGCCCCTCCTCATGAAGCAACCCTGGAAAGGGGGACGCCCGGGAACTCAGCCTCTCCACAGTCCCTGGGGCGCAAAGCTGCCTCCATGTGCCCTCAGAGTCCACGTCCCAGCCCGAGGGACACAGACGCGTCCCCCCATTTGTTCCCGAGGGACACAGACGCGTCCCCCCATTTGTTCCCGAGGGACACAGACGCGTCCCCCATTTGTTCCCGAGGGACACAGACGCGTCCCCCATTTGTTCCCGAGGGACACAGACGCGTCCCCCCATTTGTTCCCGAGGGACACAGACGCGTCCCCCATTAGTTCCCGAGGGACACAGACGCGTCCCCCATTTGTTCCCGAGGGACACAGACGCGTCCCCCATTTGTTCTCCAGTCATAGCTGTAATCCCCACCGCTTTGGTAATGAATGCAGATTGCAGGCGTTTGTATTGGAAACAAGCATTCTGGCTTTTCCAGTGGCCATCCATCTTCCGGGCTTGCCTCTGTGACCTCCCAGGGCTGTGGACAATTCTCCCAAGAGGCAGTGGCTGTCCATCCGCCCTCTCCCTGCCTGGCAAGGTCACCAATACTGCTGCATCATGAGAAATGCCGGTGAGCTGGAGAGGCCGAAGGCCGACGGGTTGGACTTGGGCGGCCTCTCCACGGGTGCCCCGTGCCTGGGGTTTCGGATATAAACAGGGCACCAGGCCTTCCTCAGCTTCCGCGGATGGGCAGCTGCACACAGGGCCTGACATCTCCGAGGGCTCGGGGTGAGAGCAGGGTGGTGATTGGTCAGCCATGGTGGGGAGGACGACGGAGGAGGGCTGGGGGTAAATGGTTGTGTGGCTCAGCATCAGAAAAGAGCTGGCCCCGCTCAGCCGACCCCCGACTAGCCTCCTGGGCATGGGAATGTCCTCAGTCCTCAGCACGCACCAGGAGTGAGGCAGCAGCACTCTGGAGGGCTCAGGGCCAGGCTGATTCGGGGCCGTTCCCATCCTCAGAGCTGTTCTCCGCATCTGTGACCACCCTGGCAGGGCAGATGAGGAAGCTGAGATGTGCAGCCCGGAGAAGGATGAGAAAGCATCCAGTCCTCGGCTTTGTGGCTGGTCCACTGGTGTCCTCCAGGCCATTCAGGAAGCCGGAGGACAAACCACAAATCCATGTCCTACCTGGATCTGTCCCGGCGATCTTGGTCCTCAGACAGGCTGAGGCGGGCAGAGCTTACCGGAGGAAGCCTCAGGAACAGGGAAACCGAGCACTTCCTCCCCAGCCCCGCTCCCTAAGGCGGTGTGGGCGCCGGGTGGCACTGCTGGCTGAAGCCATCCTTGTCTCGGGAGCTCGGAGCTCCTTCCCACAGCCTCCTCGCCGTCCCCCACGCAAGCTGCTCCTGCCCTAATAACCCGCACCAATGACTGTGCAGATGTCCTGCTGGGGGTCGTCAGCCTTCCGTGGAGTCCCCCACCGGTTCCCGTGAGGCGAGCCTGCAGGTTTGGGATTGTCCCAGGGCGGAAGTGCTTCTGTGGCTGGGTTTTATTGGCCTTTGTCTGCTGACTACAACTGACCCATTAAAGGCTGAATCTGGAGAAGGGATTTGGGCACAGCCCACGTGCATTTGGCAAGGCAGCTGGAAGGAATTCTCTCTGTCAAATAGGACTCATCGCACACATTCATTTTAAAATTATCATTCAAAATAATCTCAAGCTTTGTAAAGAAAACAAAGGGGGTGAGTGTGGAGAGACCCACAGGTCCCTACAGGGACACAGCCAGGCCTGTCCGCCTCGACCGCTGTCCAGCGCTCCCAGGAGCTGGCAGGTGAAGCCACGCTCAGCCACGCTCCCCTGTGGACTGGGTCATCCCAACCACACTGTGTCATCCTGACCTTACCCCGGGCCACCCATCATCCTCTGTCAAAGAAAGAAATTAGACGGGTTTCACCAGACTTAGGCCTGGGAATTTACTGCTCTTCTTTAGAAAAAAAGTTTCTTTTACAAGCACAATAAAAATGCAAATTAAATTATAAATGAATCAGGAAGAAAAAGATCTCCATCTTTCAAAGCACAACCCCAGTTACATTTCCCATGAAAGCCTCCAAAGACCTCCCCTAAAAGTGCTATTAGATCCATGAAGCTCCAGACAATGGATGGGCTTTCCTTCTGCATTAAGCTAAATAACAGCCTCTTATCGGTCAACAAAAAGACGTCTGTGCCTTTTGGCTACAATTAAGATCCAGGTTGGATTTGCACTTCGCTTTAATTACTAATAGATTAATCCAAGTCTAAAAGACCATCCATAATTAGCATTTTGTTGATTGATTTGTTGCAAGGAAATGACCCTGATTATGTTCTTAGTAATCAGTTTATAGCTAATTGGCTTTCTTTCATTAAAATATAAAGAGCCATCCATAAAGAGTGGTCAAGGTGTGTGGGGATCATAAATGGCACAGAAAGGCTGCCACTTGTCAGAGGTGGCTCTTTTTGATTTTTATGGAAATCTAATTATTCAGTGAATTAAGGGATCTGACCTCCGTTAGAAGGCTGTGGGTGACTTCCAGACGTTGGTCACCCAGGGGAAGGCCAAGGTTGTGCTGGATGCTGAGCAAAGATGGCACCGTTTGCAGCCACAGCGAGGAGGACTGATTTATTGTTGACAAAAACGGCAGAGTCGGTAGACAGTAATTACAGACTTTCCACACTGCTCAAAACAGGCGAAATATTCTGAGATTGCAATTAAATCCTTGGCAGTGACAATGCCTAATTAGGTATAATCCTTCTTACTCTAGATAAAAATGAAACAAAACAATTCCCAGAGAAGCGAAAATCAGGGTGAGAAAATTCAATTTCTAAGCAAAGGGCAAGTGTATCTCTCATTTTCCACGTCTGTTTGGCTGCAAGAATCTCCACCAAAAATAACCTGTTTTTATCACCTGTGCGCCTTTCTTTCTTTCTCTCTTTCTTTCTCTCTTTCTTTCTTTCTTTCTTTCTTTTTTTTCTTTTCTTTTTTTTTTTTTGAGACACAGTCTTGCTCTGTGGCCTAGGCTGGAGTACAGTGGGGTGATCTCAGCTCACTGCAACCTCCACCTCCCAGGTTCAAGCGACTCTCCTGCCTCAGCTTCCAGAGTAGCTGGGATTACAGGCACACAGCACCACACCTGGCTAATTTTTGTATTTTTACAAAATTAGTAGAGATGGGGTTTCACCATGTTGGTCAGGCTGGTCTCGAACTCCTGACCTCGTGATCCACCCACCTTAGCTTCCCAAAGTGCTGGGATTACAGGTGTGAGCCCCCGAGCCCGGCCACCTATGTGCTTTTCAATTGCAGCGTGAGCAGGACCAAGTCAGGAAGTCTGAGTGTGTCTAAAGGAGGGTGCTTGCTGAGGAGGAATCCATGCTGCCCGTCCTCTCTTCCCCTCAGAGGAGAAGCCAGTGAGGGCACAAGAGAAGCCACCGGGACCTCGCCCCAGTCACGACGCCAGAGCCCAGGGCTGAATGAGGATCCCAATGCCACCTGCTCTGGCACAGCTGCCCGAAGCGGGGCCCGTGCCTCACGCCAGGTGACTTTGGGCACCTTCACCGCGTCGCCCCGTTTTTCCCACTGTTTCCTTTCCTGCCCTTTTTAGTAAAGATTACCTACTGCCCCACCTTGCTGTTTCTGCTTTCCAGCGCCTAGGGGTGAGAGAGTGACTCGTTCTTCTCTGATGCCTGAAGGGCCACTGGAGGAGCGCAGATGGCCAAGCCCCACACCTGTAAGAGGTGTGGACGTGGAAGGTGGGAAGGAAAAGAACCCCAACAGCCCTCCATGCCCCCCAGGAGAAACTGGCAGTTACACAAAGCCTTAAAGAAGTGAATGAATGAATGAATGAGGAATGAAGAATGGGGGGGAAAAGTGACCCGCCTGGCTTTCTTACTCCCACCTTTCACTATGGAAAAGCCAGCCCTCAGAGTCCGGATGCTAGGTGGCCACGGTGGCGGGGGGCTGGCCTAGAGGAGCTGGGATGTAGCAGACAGAGGCAGCAGATGCCCCGGGCTCCTGGTCAGAGGCCACGCAGGGCAGACGGCGTGTCCACGTGGGTCTGGCTTTCAGGGAAGAGCCTCAGCACCCGGCTCCAATCACCCCAGACGGCAGCCTCAGAAAGGAGTCGGCTGCGTTTTCCTTCTTTGTCTTAGGATTGTCTGGAGTTTGGAGCAGCAGGTGACGTGCACCGATGTCTCTGTCACCTCCCAGAGTGTGGGGGCCGAATCCAGCAGCATGGCTGCGTTTGTGCTGTGTTTATGATGCAGCGACCTTGCCTTTACCCCCGGGGAGTCTTGGTTTCAGGGCGTGATGGGGAATCACGTTTTGACTTAGACTCATAAAGTGTGTGGATTTCAGTGATGCAGGGGCTCCTGTCATGGGAGGGGAGAGGAAGGAGGGGTTGGCCTGAGCCCCAGGGTCACCAGAAGCCCCCTCTCTGAGACATTGGCAGCCCCGTGGAGGGAGGCTGGGGTCGGCAGCACAGGAGGACGGCGGCCTCCTCACAAGCCTCCCGAGGCCAGCCCACAGCGGGGTTCCTTCGGCCTTCATCCTCCGCAATTCCGTTTTCATTTCTATCATAACAACTTTCCTGCAGGTCTGAAAAGGTAAACACCGCTTCATACAGTCCTTTCTTGTGGAGGCCACTGTCACGTGGCCTCACGTCTGCGATTCACAGCCAGGCCTCACGCGGGGCCACTAGGGAATCTAACTGGAATTGCCGGAAATTTACGTATTCATTTAGAAGTGATGGTTTTAAAGTGGTGTGTCCTTACCCAAAACACGTGCAGTGCTTCATTCTGTAGATGTTCTCCTGTCCTTTAGTCCGTCCCATTCTTCTCTTCACGTGTGCTGTCTTCTTGAGAAACACTGTCCTGTGTGTGTGTGTGTGTGTGTGTGTGTGTGTGTGTGTGTGTGTGTCTAAGAGGGTGTATTTCTAGTTCTATGTCTAGCACCGATTCCTAGAAGGCAGAAGACTGTGGATTGCCATGTGTTTCCTTTGTACCCAGCCACGTTGCTAAGTTTTCCCGTCTGAGTCCCCTTGGTTCCAGGACCCCTCCACCTGCACGCTGGACTTCCAAAACCACCACCGCTGGAGATGCAATGGGACCAGGAGGGGTCCCCAGAGCATCTCCTGAGAGGGGGCACCTCCCCTCCCCTTGCACACCATCAGCCAGAGCAAGTCATATGGTCTGGCCTGTCTTTCCTGAAACACAGGACGCCTGGAAGAACCAGAAACAGGAGTGAGCGCCAGCAACGTCCAGCGTGGGGCCATTTAAATAATTTATTTTAAATGTAATTGACTTATGATTAAAAGGTGGATGGATCCTATCAGCATTATGGGCTTGTTCAGGCCCTGTGTGTGTGTGTTTGTATGTCTGTGCCCATGCGTGCGACTGGGTTTTGCAAATCTTTTATGTCTACATAAAAATGAACATTGTCTGCATGACATGTAAGTATCTAACCTCAATGCATTTGTGGATTTTATCACACATTTCTCACATACATTTGGTTATTTGTCTCTAAATCTTTAAAATTCTAAGACAGGCTGAGCGCAGCGGCCCACGCCTATAATCCCAGCACTTTGGGAGGCTGAGGCAGGCAGATTGCCTGAGGTCAGGAGTTTGAGACCAGCCCGGCCAACATGGTGAAATCCTGTCTCTACAAAAATCAGCTGGGCACGGTGGCGCGCGCCTGTAATCCCAGCTATTCAGGAGGCTGAGGCAGGAGGCAGTGGTTTCAGTAAGCCGAAATCATGCCGCTGCACTCCAGCCTGGGCAACAGAGCGAGACTCCATCTCCAAAAATTCATGATTTTTATTTTTTATTTCC
Organism: Sapajus apella; assembly: GCF_009761245.1. NCBI lineage: Eukaryota > Metazoa > Chordata > Mammalia > Primates > Cebidae > Sapajus > Sapajus apella. The sequence continues at coordinate 1,276,201 of NW_022437096.1, forward strand.
CACACCTTCTTCCATGCTGGACGGTGTCTCTGTAAGACTTATGTCTCCCTCTGTGCTGTCTCTGTCCCACTGCACCTGCCAGAAACAAAGGCTCTGCTGAATAATTCCTCCCTATGGCACTAAACAACAGCTGAAATGCAGGGAAATGGAGAAATGAAAGGAACTTGTTCATCCAAAAGACTGCAAGGCCAGGAGAGGAGAAGTAAGATAAATGATGCGGGGAGGCAGATAAGAAAGAACACACTGACAACGATTAGCGCAGATAGTTTAGAAATGGAACTAAAGTTCAGTTAACGATTGGTAGTTGAAAATAAATAAATAAAACATGCTGCATAAAATTTATACAGTTTCAATATAAGAACACAGAAAAATTAAAGTACTAGGTGAAAATAGAAAAAATGCGTATCATACCAACTGTAACCAAGAGAAAGCCGGTATAGCTCAATTAATATCAGACGAGATAGGTTTTAAGGCAAGAAACATTAATGAGAAAAGGGAAATGTTGTACTAATAGCAAAATGTTATTAATAAAAACAAAAACGTTAGCCTACCAGAAATATATAACAGAGCTCCAGTTGCCGGCATCTAACCAAAGATTACCAAAATTCATAAATAAAAAACGATGAAACTAACAGGAGAATCAATGAATGAGTAATCATCGTGAGAATACACAACGAGCCGCTCGCAGTAATTGAAACCAAAAAATCCCCCCAAACCCAGACCCATGGATCAAACTGCCTTTTCTCTGTTTTTGTAAAGAAATTTGCCTTCAACCCCGGCAGTATCCATGGACCCATGTGTTTTCACTGGCTGGTTTTGACAGCAGCCAGCACGGAGCTGAACAGCTGCAGCAGAGACTGCACGACCTGAAAACTTCAACGTGTTTGTTATTTGGGCCTTTACAGAGAGTGCACCGCCCTTGATAAAGACCCGAAAAACACAAATAACAAACGGCCCCTACCGATGACAGACCTACTGCTGAGCCCAGCGGTAGTCATGTGCTCTTCAAAGGCATAGTAAATGTTTACTCCATATTTACCAAAATCGGCTGCATGTTGTGTCATTAAAAAGTCTCTTCCAATTCCAAAGATTTAAATCATTCTAACTATGTTTTCTGGCCACAGCAGAATTCATCTAGAAAGCAATATATTAAAGATAACTATAAAACTTCAGGCCGGGAACGGTGGCTCACGCCTGTGATCCCAGCACTTTGGGAGGCTGAGGTGGGCAGATCACGAGGTCAGGAGTTCAAGACCAGCCTGGCCAACATGGTGAAACCCCATCTCCACTAAAAACACAAAAAGTTAGCTTGGCATAGTAGCTACTCAGGAGGCTGAGGCAGGAGAATCACCTGAACCCAGGAGGCAGAGGTTGCAGTGAGCGGAGATCGAGCCACTGCACTCCAGCCTGGGAAACAAAGCGAGACTCAGTCTCCAAAAAAAAAAAAAACAAAACTTTAAAGTGTTTGGAAATTAAATACTACACTACTAGATCAAAGAAGAAATCTTCAAGAAATTAGAAAATATTTTAAGCAAATGATAAAATGCTCCATGTAAAAATGTATGGGTGCAGCCAGAATCGTGATTTGAGGGAATTCAGTCCTTAAGTACTGTGCTACCCAAGACTGAAAGCTACAAGGCGATCATCCAGTTTTCTTCTCAAATGTTAGAAAATATTAGCAAATCATACTTAAAGAATGGAGTGGGAAGGGAGTGGAGAGACGTGGATGGATCTCAATACCTTGGAAAATGATCACACAGCAGGGAAAACCGACCAAGAAACGCTCGCTCCCCGAGAAGCCTCTTAAAACTGTCAACCCCTAACAACACCGACAGGAATATAAAGACAACAGGTACCAGCTACCAAACCCAGAAATGAAGGTGGGCAGCTCCGCACAGCCTGAAGAAACAAAGCCGCTTCCTAAAAAAGGAAATTATGAACAACTTTATGCCAGTCACTTTGACAACTGCATGAAATGGGGGGTGATAAAAAGTGCAGCCCCACAAAGCCCACCCAAATGCAGAAAATCTGAAAGGTTTGACATCTGGAAAATAAATTTAATTTGGCCGGGCACGGTGGCTCATGCCTGTAATCCCAGCCCTCTGGGAGGCCGAGGCAGGCAGATCACGAGGTCAGGAGATGGAGACCAGCCTGGCCAACATGGCGAAATCCCGTCTCTACTAAAAGTACAGAAATTATCTGGGTGTGGTGGCGAGAACCTGTAGTCCCACTTACTCGGGAGGCTGAGGCAGGAGAATCGCTTGAACCCAGGAGGCAGAGGTCGCAGTGAGCCAAGGTCGCACAACTGCACTCCAGCCTGGCAACAGAGCGGAACTCTGTCTCAAAAAAAAAAAAGAAAAGAAAAGAAAAAAGAAAAGAAAAGAAAAGAAAAGAAAAGAAAAGAAAAGAAAGAAAGAAAGAAAGAAAGAAAGAAAGAAAGAAAAAAAAAAAATAAATTTAATCTCAAATAAAAAAAAGCCTCTCCGCAAAAAATCTTTAGGCCTAGACAGCTCTATTAGCAAATTTATCTAAATTTGCTTAAATGTGAATGATAACAACATTCCACAGCCTCTTTCAGAGATAAGAAAACGACAAAATATCCCAGAGTCAAGGGGACTGGGCAGACACCAAAGCCTGCCAACAGACTTACTGGCAGGAATGCCACACCCCAGTCTCCCGTAGGAGCATGTAGTTTTAATCTTAAACCAAATACGAGTACGTTGAATTCAGCAATTTGCAAACCAAAGGATGCATCATGATCAGACGTATTTAATCCCACCAATGCAGTGATAATTTAACATTAAAGGAATTAATTAATGTTCTTAACTCCTTGACAGCAAAGGAGAAAATTTATAAAAGAGGAGGCGAAAAGCACTTGGTAAAATCCAACATCTATTCACGTTAAAAGCTCTTAGTGAGCTAGGAGTTGAAGGTAACTTATTACAAAGCCCTGGTAATCAGGCCGTGTGATGCTGCTGTCAGCAGAGCAGGCAGACTCAGGGACCAGAGAGAAGAGCTTTGCAAAAGCACCCCACAGGCGCGTGGTCTCTGGACCCAGGACGAAGGTGACATTGAGGGCCACAGGGAGATGAGATCTTCTTACTAAATCACGTTTGATCAATTTGAGGAAAAGAAAGTGAATCCTTGCTGCTGTCTCATATCACCCTGAATAATTAATTCTCGGAATGTGAAGCTCGTAGAGGAAGGCATGGGAGAACACTCCTGCTGACCTTTTGCTGGACAGAGAACTTTGACTTGGCCCCAAAAAGCACCCGCCATAAGTAGAATGTAGACACTGGTAGACATTCAGATGAAGAACTTCTGTCCTTGAAAACACAGCTGTAAGAGCAGACGGTCAAGCCCCATTGAGAGGAGGACATCACAGGACTGCTCTCAACCACAGGCTTGTAGCCAACACACAGAAGGAGCATTCTAGCCAGTAAGACAAAGAAAGACAGGTCAACTGAAATCTGAAATAGGCACTTCACAGAAAGGATGCCTGATGTCCACTGAGCACAGAACTGATCTTCAGCCCCATTAGTCTTCACGGTCATGGGAGTGAAATCCATGTCATGCTAACACCCGTCCCCAGAGAGCGCCCGGCACTGTGGAGGAACAGGAAGAGGAGCTGGGGTCCTCACACCTGCTCGTGTGAATGTTGGTGGCTTCAGCCTCTTTGGAAAGCTGTACTTCAGTATTTACTACAGGTAAAAGCACCTCAACTGTATGACTCAGCGTAGGAGCTGCAATTCAAGATGAGATTGGGTGGGGACATGGCAAAACCGTATCACCCAGCAAGTCCACTGCGTGATTTATAACAACAGCTGCAACATTTGTAACTGCTAAACCTAAAAATGTTACCACTGAAACGTGCAGCAGTGGTAGGAAAGGTGAACCAAGTACAGCATCTCCACAGCTGCGCCTCACCCCAGCTGCACGTCTCCACAGCTGCCCATCACCCCCAGCTGCACGTCTCCACAGCTGCCCATCACCCCCAGCTGCACGTCTCCACAGCTGCCCATCACCCCCAGCTGCACGTCTCCACAGCTGCGCCTCACCCCAGCCGCACATCTCCACAGCTGCCCATCACCCCCAGCTGCATGTCTCCACAGCTGCACATCTCCATAGCTGCACCTCACCCCAGCTGCATGTCTCCACAGCTCCGCCTCACTCCCAGCTGCACGTTTCCATAGCTGCACCTCACCCCCAGCTGCACGTCTCCACTGCTGTGCACCACCCTAAGCTGCACGTCTCCACAGCTGCACGTCTCCACAGCTTTGCATCACCCTAAGCTGCACGTCTCCACAGCTGCACATCTCCACAGCTGTGCACCACCCTAAGCTGCATGTCTCCACAGCTGCACGTCTCCACAGCTGCCCATCATCCCCAGCTGCACGTCTCCACAGCTGTGCCTCACCCCCAGCTGCACATCTCCACAGCTGCCCATCACCCTCAGCTTCACGTCTCCACAGCTGCACGTCTCCATAGCTGCACATCTCCACAGCTGTGCATCACCCTAAGCTGCACGCCTCCACAGCTGCCCAACACCCCCAGCTGCACATCTCCACAGCTGCCCAACACCCCCAGCTGCATGTCTCCACAGCTGTCCATCACCCCCAGCTGCAGTCTCCACAGCTGCCCAACACCCCCAGCTGCACATCTCCACAGCTACATGTCTCCACAGCTGTGCATCACCCTAAGCTGCACGTCTCCACAGCTGCATGTCTCCGCAGCTGCACATCTCCACCGCTACACGTCTCCACAGCTGCATGTCTCCACAGCTGTGCATCACCCTAAGCTGCACGTCTCCACAGCTGCCCATCACCCCCAGCTGCATGTCTCCACAGCTGCACGTCTCCACAGCTGCATGTCTCCACAGCTGTGCATCACCCTAAGCTGCACATCTCCACAGCTGCACGTCTCCACAGCTGTGCATCACCCTCAGCTGCAAGCCGGGGCCATGCACAGCAACGGCATTCACCCTCCACACCCAATATCAGAATATGGCAGCCAAATGTGCAAACTGCAAAATTCCATTTGCTTCTATTTCAAAAGCAGGCAAAGCTGAGGACTGGAGGTGGTGGCCCGATACTCAGTGGGGCTGAGTCTGGAGGTTCCCGAGGGACTGGGAATGCCAGGTCTCTGTCTCCGCTGGCAGCTGGCTTTCGGGCCCCTCCGTCTGGCTGGCAGCTGACTCTCAGACCCCGCCGTCAGACTGGTGACTGGCTCTCTGGTCTCTGTGTCCAGTTGGAAGCTGGCTCTCAGGCTGCCCTCAGCAGGCACCCTCCCTGGCCGGCTTTCCACGGGGAAGACCACCTCTCTTCCCTGGCTCCACTGACTCCCCTTTTCAACAAAAATTACCATTACTAAAAGCAAACAAAAATTTGCTATCAGGTGATAGGAACAAGGTAATCTTTGCTTTCCCCAGGGGGGCTCTCAGGAAGCGATACACACACGCTCACTCTCTGTTTCTCATCCTCTATCAAGTCGACAGCGAATCTGGAAGGGATGCAGTGTGGTTGAGCTCTGCTGAGTCCTTAACCAGCTCCCCGCGGTAGGACCCCAGGGTAATGTCCATCTTCTCCCATCATAAGCAATGTGTTTGTAAACAATTCTTGGCTGTTTGAAGATTACAACTCAAGTAGAAAAGCTGGCGTCTAATGTATCTCTCCGGGTGCCCCCGGAGGGCGATGATGAAAGCCAACCACTGCGGGCCCTGAGCCAGGGGGAGCCCCTTCCACCCTCCGCACACGGCTGGTTCAAGCATAGACACCTCGGTGCTGTTCTGCTGGGTGACGCATCCTCCACTGTGGGGGGGTGGAAGTCGTGAGTGCTTCCTGATCTGCTGATGGCTCGTTTGTGAATGTCCCTTTCTAAATCACCAGACGGTTCCCTTTGCCCACTTTTAAGCCGTTTTCATCACTTCCTCATGGATTTGTAGAAGCACTCTCTACACAGGGAACGTTCACTCTTTGTCATATAAATCCCAAGTGTTTCCCCAGTTGGCAGCCTTTTAATTTTATTTTGGCGTAGAGAAGCCATAAATATTTATTTGCGCAAGCATCAGGAATTTTCATCGGTGGCTCCTGCCATTGTTGCCGCCTTCTGGAATGCCTTGCCCACGCTGCGATTGTGTAAGACTCTTCAGCAACATCACGCAAGAAAATTGCCATTTACTTCCTTCATGAGAGCTTCAGAAACACGGGTCTCCTGTGTTAAATGCAGAGCATGGCGTGACAGTTGTCTGACCAGCTCGCTGGCTGGCTGTGGTCCAGCCTTGGGTCTCAGCTGTGCTTTCGTGTCTGTCTAGGGAGATCCTCTATTTGGATGGGGCCAGTGGGGGCCTGAGTTTTGGAGGCTGCTGCGTCTGCTCCGTGAGGCCATCAGTGAACTCCAGCTTGGTCGCTCCTCTCTTTTCACAGGGACCTGCATGAGCCGGCACACCTCCAAGCACAGGCAGTCGGAATGACGCTCCCACGAAGGCCAGCCCAGCGAGGAGGCAGCACCCCATGCACACGGGGCCACTCGGAGAAAGCCCCTGCTGTGACGCCGTCCTGGAGAGGCTGGAGGGCAAGGGCCCAGCAGGAGGCACGTGGCCCCTTCAGTCCTCCCTGGTTCCACGGGGCCGTTGCGTGGCCAGCCACCTTGGGCTCTTTCTCTCTCCGTAATGCCCTGCAGTCAGGGACAGGCTGAGCTGCGGATGAGCGCCCTTGACTGAGGCGCTGCTGAGAGGGAGAGGAGAGCGAGGGTGAAGCCCGAGACCCCTGCGGTGGGGCGCTCTGGGTTCAGGGCCCCCTGGGCCCTCAGGACACCCAGTGTCACTTTTCCTGCCACTTCCCAGCACAGGGGAATCAATTATCCCGTTGCCACAGTCAGTTAAAAGTGAAATTAAATGAATTCTGAACATTAATAACAGGCTGTAATAAGACAAACTACCTCTTAATGATGCATAGAACCCTGATGAAAATAAATCTCCTTGTGGGGAGTGTGTGTGTGTGAGTGTGTGTGTGAGTGTGTGTGTGAGTGTGTGTGTGAGTCAGGTGGGGAACTCAAGGGGGAGTCATCCGAGGAATTAAAATGAATATTGATTACACAGCTGATAATTAATGATAGCAATTTTTGATTAAAAATGAGTTCCTTTAGCAAACAAGTGGAGTGTGGTAACATAGTACATCTAAAAATAGAACCCAGAAGAAAGGGCCCGTGTTACGCGGGCGGGATTACAATGAGCGCTTTGATCCTGAGGCCCACGCCTCCGGATTCACAATGAGCTCCTCACTCAGCAGCCCCGGAACACACAGGCCTCCCAGGAGACGCCGCCCCCGTCTCCCCAGCGGGAAGGCATGACGGTGCCGCGGAGGGCCAGGCTGGAGCCTTCCTCGAGATCCAGGGGCCCAGGGAGAAGCCACTGGGCCTTCGGGCGCTTCTCTCCCAAATCCCGTGGCTCAGAGGGATTCGGCAAAAATGGGGCAAAACGGGGCAGTAACCCTGGAAGTGCTGCTGACCAGGAAGGGCTCCTCCACCCCGGGTGTGGTGGCTCTGTCTCTGTCACACACACACTCACACACTCACATACACACACCCACACACATGCACACACTCAAACACAGACAGACACACACACATTTCATACATACACACACACATATACACATACACTCACACACATACAGTCACACACACTCATATACACACACATACACACACACCACACACATGCACACACTCATACACACATACACACAGACACACATTTCACACACACATACATATACACATACACTCACACACAGACACAGTCACACACACTCATATACACACACATACACACACACGCACACACTCATACACACAGACACACATTTCACACATACACATACACGTATACACGCATACACACATACACTCACACATACACAGTCTCACACACACTCATACACACTCACACATACACACACACATACTCACATATATGCACAGATTCACACACATATGCTCACACTCACAAACATACACACGTACATACAGTCACACATACACTCTTATACACACATACACTCACATACAACCACACACTCACACATACACTCACACACACATTCACACACATACACACACTTCACACATACACATACACACATTCACAAATATATACACACATACGCTCACACACACACAGTCACACATACACTTACACACACACATATACACACATACAAACACACATACACACACACACATATACACACACATATGTGAAAGGAAATGTTTATATGGCTGAATTCAGGAAAAGCTCCTGAGGAGCCCTTTTGACTCAGAGCAGCTGCAAGGCTGGCTGAGCTGTGGAAGCCTCTGCCATGCTGCCGACAAGGACAGACCCTGCTGGGCAGGGGGCCGTCCTCAGGGGACCGGACGGACAGCAGGGCCCGCAGGTGGCTCAGTCCAGGGCCTGAAGCCGGGTTCCCGTGGGCTGTGTGTTGGGGCAGGAGCAGGAGAATTCAGAATCCAGACATCCAGGAAAGCCAGGACACCCCAAAGGGCTACAGTCTGGAGCGTGAGCTAGAAAAGGGATCCTGGTCATTCTTCCGAAGACCTCCCGGGAGAGGGCCTCCCCCCGGCTCTGGCGAAGCAGAGGACACAGAAGAGAACACATTTGTCCACCTCCCGCCCAGCACCTCCCACTTCTCAAGCCTGTGCAGCCCCCTTCCCCCGGCAGGAAAGGCCGCTATTTCAGGGGCCGACATGCAGTGCCAAGGGCAGTTCTGTGGCAGAGGCAGGGCTCGGCAGGGCTGTGCCTCCCGCACCGCGCAGGCAGCACGGGGTTGCCGTTAAACACGCATCACAGCCCCGCCTAGGAAAAGCCGCCTCACACGTGAGTCAAGGGACGCAGAGAAACACAGCATCGGGGCGGAGGCCTGGCAGGGCTGGGAGCCTCCAGCTCAGCATTCACACAGCAGAGCCGGGTCCAGGGGAGAGAGGGGTGAACGTAGTGGGGGCGCAAGGGCTTCCAGAATAAAAAAGGGGGACGATGAAAGAACACAGACAGATGGAAGGAATTTAAAACCAACTGCCAGTCAGACACAACTCCAGAAAACGGAAAAAGACCTCATCCAAGTTTGCCGGTAACGCAGAAAGACAAAAATGTTAATGAAAACGGTTACGAATCCTGAAGGCTCGAAGAGGCCCAATGTGTCCCCGAGAGTTTCAGGAGGAAAAAGAAGGAGCGACAGTGTGCAGGTGCCTCTCGGGGAAAAGGAGACGGTTCACGGGATGGTGCATAGGACAGGCATGGGCACCGCACCCCAAAGGCTTCCTGACTCCCTCGAGGAGGACGCACTGTAAGGAGCCCACACCTCAACACCTTCTGGTGAAAATGCAAATCATCAAGTCAAGAGCCTCAGAGAAAGGAAGGGCCCCTGCAGAGAGGGAGGGGACGCCACCCAGCAGGTCCTTCCTCAGCAGCCCCGGAAGCTGGAAGACAGTCGGACAAGATCTTCAAAGCCCTGAAAGAAAATCACCGCTGAACTTAAATGGCAAACTCGAAAAATATTTTTGAAAAGGAGAGAGGTAGGAAGGTATTTTCAGAGGAACAAAACCCAGAGTTTGCAATCAGCAGACCATCACTCATGTATTTCAAAGCAGTGTATTTCAAAAAGAAAGAAGAGAATTCCAGAAGGGAAATGTTCTAGCTACTGGCTAGCATTGGCCTTCTCTTTCAGCTGACAACACGGGCCGAGGGTCAGTGATTGCTTATAAGCAGAACGTCACCATGCTGGGGCCCCTGCCCCCTCTACCTGTCCCTGGACATCCCCGGAGCTCACACCTTCCTTGCACTCCAGTGATGAGCACCGTCTCAGCAGGGAGCTGCCATCAGCTGTCCCTGCGGGCCTGTCCCCAGACCCTTTGTTCTCTATGGCATTCGCCATCCCCAGAGTCAACGCATGGCGTGTCTAGTGTCTGCCTCTGGCCCCCAGGGCATGAACATCACCACTCCAGGAACTTTGCTCTGTCCACGGCTGTCCCCCATGATTGAGGTCAGGGCTGGGCACACATCAGAGCTTAGCAAATCCGCACAGAGTGAGGGAATTATTTTATTATGTCTTCCAAAGGATCCATGTCAAAATATTCATATGCTAATTGTCAACATGAGAAAACTGAGACCCAGAAAGGATGTGGCCACTTCCTCAGACTGAACAAATCAGTGAGGACCCTTGATTTGAACCCACCAGAGCATGAGCCCCAACAGCCAGCACGGAGCTGATGTCCCTGGAGTGGAGCCAAGCCAACTGGAGTTTCAGACCCACATGGGCAAGAGAGAGAAGCTGGAACACTGGGCCAAGGGGACATGGCAGCAGGGCCCCTCCCAGCCAGGACTCCTGCTGGCCCCTACCGCCTGCCCTGTCTGAAACATGCTCACACCCTCCCTTCCAGCCTTGCCTTCTCATGATGCTCTGTTGTTCCCAAGTTTTTCCTTTGTCCAAGCTGCCTCTCCTGACCAAAGCCCTCCCCCTAGGATTGTGTTCACATAGAGCCTCCCCAAAGCCTTCCATAAACACTTCAGGTCTAAAATAACAGCCACCACCACATGAAGAGCTAACGACCATGAGCTTGAATGTGGGCCAGGCATTGTGTTTAGTCCACATCTCCAGTTTAATTTTCCCAACAGCTGTGGGAAGCAGGTGCTATCATTTCCATGATTTCACATGGAATCAAAAGCGCAAGGAATGAAATAACTTGTGCACAAACCCAGAGCTTGTATGTCATGGAGACTGAGTTCAAACCCAGAGAGCACCTATGCCCCTCAGAGCTGAACCTTAAGATTGATGGATGGATGACTGGAAGCAAGGAAAGGAGGATGGATGAAAGAATGGACAGATGGATGGATGGATGGATGGATGGATGGATGGACGGACAGATGGAGGGATGGATGGATGGTTGGATGGAGGGATGGATGGTTGGATGGAAGGA